>NW_015505967.1:95040-97955 GCF_001515645.1 Sinocyclocheilus grahami
GTCACAGTTGATCGTCATGAGTCAAGTCTAGACACAGCTGATCGTCATGAGTCAAATCGAGTCACAGTTTATTATCATGAGTCTGGTCAAGTGACAGCTGATATTCATGAGTCTAGTCAAGTCACAACTGATCGTCATGAGTCAAATCTAGTCACAGTTGTTCTTCCTGAGTTCAGTGAAGTCACAACTGATCTTCCTGAGTTCAGTCAAGCCACGGTTGATCATCATGAGTCAGGTCTAGTCACAGTTGATCGTGATGAGTCAAGTCAAGTTACAGTTCATTATCATGAGTCTAGTCAAGTCACAACAGATCTTCATGAGTCAGGTCTAGTCACAGTTGATCTTTCTGAGTCAAGTCTGGACACAGTTGATCATCATGAGTCAAGTCAAATCACAGTTGTTTCCCCTGAGTCAAGTCAAGTCATAGTTGATTCCCCTGAGTCAACTCAAGTCACAGCTTCCATTGCTGAGTCAATTCAAGTCTCAGCTGATCTGCCAGAGCCTCGTCACGTCTCAGCTGATCTCCCAGAGTCTCGTCACATCTCAGCTGTTTGTCCAGAGTCACGTCACATAACAGCTGATCACCCAGAGTCACGTCACATCACAGCTGATCATCCAGAGTCACGTCACATCACGTCTGTTCGCTCCGAATCCTGTCACTTCCTGTCTGTTGCACCCAGATCCTCAAGGACTGTTTTTCAGTATCCCAGACTGGCTTCCAGCGTGGAGGACCCATCGCTGGTGTTGGCACGTGCAGCTGGCATCCCTAAACCAGCACTCTCACGCCCTCCAGTTTCTGAACTATTTCCCCTGTCTGTAGCGCTTCCCACAATGGGGATCGCTTTATGGTGCATCTGGGTACTCCACCGCCGATTTGCTTGAGGCAGCGGCACCGGCTACAGCATCTCCAGAGGTGGCGGCTTACGCTGCAGAACCTCCCGAGGTAGCGGTGTCCGCTGCTGTGCTCCCTGAGGCCATGGTACCCGCTGCAGTCTCTTCAGAGGTGGCGGCGCATGCTGCAGAACCTCCCGAAACGGCAGTGCTCGCTTCAGCTCCTTGCGTGGTGGTCTCTGCCTGTTCTGTTCCGGCCAAGGAGGCCGCCTATGAACTGTCAGCCTGTTCTGTTTCGGCCAAGGAGGCCGCCTATGAACTCTCTGCCTTTTCTGTTGCGGCCAAGGAGACCGTCTATGAACTCTCTGCTTGTCCTGTCATGGCTAAGGAGGCCATCTGTGAACCCTCTGCCCGTCCCGTCAAGGCCATAGAGGCCGTTTGCGAACTCCCTGTTCGTCCTGTCACAGCTATAGAGGTCGTTTGCGAACTCCCTGCTCATCCTGTCACAGCTATGGAGACCGTCGGGGAATCCTCAGCCTGTCCTGTCACAGCTATGGAGGCCGTTTGTGAATTCTTTGTGTGCTTTGTGTCGGCCAAGGAGGTCGTTTGTGAACTTTTGTCCTGTCCCGACCCAGCCAAGGAGGCTGCCTCTGAACACTCAGCCTTGTCTGTCAACCCCAATGTTCTGTCTGTGTTGTCTGTCTCTGCTCTTTCGTTGTTACAGTCTCCGCCATGGTCTCCTGATCAGTGTGGTTCACCGGGGGGTTCCCTGTTCCTTCTGCTCCGCCGTGGTGGTCTGTCTGGCTCTGGTGGTCCTCTGCTCCACCGTGGTTCCCGGTCTCTCCACTTCCAGGTGGACCTGGCTCTCCATCCCCCCTCCCTGATCCGCCTCCATGCCACCGCCCTCCGGAATTGTAAAGTGTTTTGGAGCGTCTGGAAGCCGCTCCTTGGGGGGGGCTCTGTTACGTATCTGGTCCATGAACTTCTGTCTGCTAGCCATCAGCGGTCACCCTTTCCATTTTCAATGACTCTCGCACCACACACTGTTGCATATCACCCTACATATCCCATCATTCATTGCACTGATTGCACACAGCATTGATTGCACACAGCTGTTTCATTTCACTCACTATTTAACACTCACTCTGATCCCTTCCCTGGGCCGAGTATTGTATGCGCTTATCGGCCACAGTGATAGCTACTCTACAGAGCCCTCTTTAGCTTCCTAGCCCAGCCTAGTCTTGCCTTGTCTGTTTTCTCGGTTTTTGATCTGTGCCTGTTTTCCTGGATTTATCCCTTTAGTCTCGCCCTTGTGATCCTGTTCGCCTCCTCTGATGTTAATAAAGCTTGCAGATGGATCCGCACGTCTCACGTCTTGTCAGCCCCGTTACAACAGTAGCACAGCGTGACAGAATACCGGACCTAAACAGAAAGTAAGCGGCACCCCTTCTCCCCGTTTTGTTTTCGTTTTTTTAATAGTCTTTTGTTTTCCTGTTTGTTTCTCACCACGGCATGGAAACCGCCGCACGCTTCATTGCCCTAGCCCGTAGGGATCTCCCCTACGTCGTGTATGCCTGGGAGTTCTGCAGGCTCGCCGCAGCGATGGCATTAGATGATGCCATCATCAACCCTCTGTTCTGGCATGGGGTCAACTACCATCGCCCCGTGGACCTCCCAGACACCAAGGGACTAAGCTGGAGGGAAGGGATCCTCCGGTGTCTGGAGAGTGTCCGGCCCCGAGCCAGAAACAGCCTGTTATCAAGCCCACCGGCCGTACCTCAGTCAAGCCCGCCAGCCATGCCGATGTCAAGCCTGCCGGCCGTTCCTCGGTCAAGCCCGCCCGCTGCCCCATTCACCCTTAACCAAAGGAGGAGGATGAGGAGGAAAAGACTGTTCTCACCCCTCATCCTAGCCCGCGCCAGTGTCGGCTCCAGCCCCTGAGCCAGCTCCAGTGTCGGCTCCAGCCCCCGAGTTCGCTCCAGTGTCGGCTCCAGTCCCCGAGTCTAAGCCAGAGAGGGCTCTAGTTCCCGAGTTTAGCCCAGAGATGACTCCAGTCCCCGAGTTTAGCCCAGAGAGGGCTCCAG
>NW_015505967.1:98085-102602 GCF_001515645.1 Sinocyclocheilus grahami
TTAGCCCAGAGAGGGCCCCAGTCCCCGAGTTTAGACCAGAGAGGGCATCCAGTCCCCGAGTTTAGCCCAGAAAGGGTTTCAGTCCCCGATTCTAGCCCAGAGAAGGGCTCCTGTCCCCGAGTTTAGCCCAGAAAGGGTTTCAGTCCCCGATTCTAGCCCAGAGAATGGCTCCTGTCCCCAATTCTAGCCCAGAGAAGGGCTCCTGTCCCCGATTCTAGCCCAGAGAAGGGCTCCTGTCCCCACGTTCAGCCCAAGGAGGGCTCCAGTCCCCAAGTCAAGCCCAGGGAGGGCCACAGTACCCGAGTCAGGCCCACGGAGGGCCTTAGGGGTTGATATTTTCCCCAAGTATTTTTTGGGGGGGTTATAGGTCTCCGGCCGTAGAGGCCGGGCCGAGTGCATAGGCCACAGAGGCTGAACTGAACTCCTCCTGAACTGTCTGCTCTGACATGGCCCCCTTAGCTCCCTACTCCGCCATGGCCTCCTGAACTCCCTACTCCACCATGGCATCCTGAACTGTCTGCTCCGCCATGGCCCCCTGAGTTCCCTGCTCCGCCATGGCATCCTAGTCTGCTTGCTCTGCCATGGCTTCCTAGTCTGCCTGCTCCGCCATAGCACCCTGAACTGCCTGATCCGCCATGGGTCCCGGAACGGGTACCGCTCTGGAGGCCTGCCGTCCAGTGTAAGCCAGTCCTGAGGGGCCTCCAGAGCGTGATTTTGTTTATGGTAATTATCCTGTGTGCTCCTAGTTCCTCGCTCCAACAGAGTAGCGCAGCGAGACAACCACATGATCCTTCAGAAATAATTCAAATATACTTATTTGGTGCTCAAGCTAATTTTGTATAATTATCAATGTTAAAAACAATTGTTCTGCCTCATATTTCTGTGGTAACTTTGATACTTTTTTATTTATTTATTTGGGGTTTTTTTTGTAAAAATTGCATTTGCTGACATTATTATTTTGAGATACATCAATGATTAACATTAATATATAAGTGGGTAACAGGTTGACACTGGAACACCATGTTATCATGTAGATTACAAATTGTGGTTGTAGTTATGCATCTAATTCTGTTTTATTTTTTTAAAATGCAGTATATGCTTTATGTATATGGTTCATAAATGGTACCAAAGTCACGGATGGCTTATCTGTCTCAAAAAGAAAAATACAGAGAGTAAGGAATATTTTTCCTGTCCATGCTGTATGATTTAAAGTTCTAGGCCAAAGTAAGAGATGTTGATAAAAGGTAGAATGATCTATAGAAGACTAATTTGCAGTCATCCAGGCATTGTTACCCACTCTAGCCCTGCCAAGAAGTCTGGAGTGGGTATTAAAGGTATCATTCTCAGGAACACTTTATCTTCCCCTTTGAGTTCACTTCATGTTCTGATTCACAGTGCCCTGTTATTGCACTGCATGACACATCGCTTTGTCAAACCTGCTCTGGTACCAGACACATCAAATAGAAATTAATAGTCTCACAGGTATACTGGAGGCAAGGGAGATATAAACCAGCTTTGTCATCTTTTAGTTCTTGGATCTGATGTTTCCTTATGAAAAAAATAATAATATATAAGTTTAAAGATATATAAGTAATGAGCATCTGTTGCATAAATCATTATCTATATATTGTCTATTTACTGTACATACTATATATATTTTACTATGAGTAAATATATATCCAAACAAACTGATGAACACAACTATTAGATTTTTACTTGACTACTGTATGTTAAAAAGGGAATGTTTGTTTCACCACATTAACTACAATTAAACAAAACTGTAAATCAGAGGAAAATGGAAGTATCTATGCACACACTCACTAGACCAGAAATTTGACATGGCTTCCATTTGCAACTAGCCAACTCATGCAAGAGGGTCTAGCTGCAGCCTTGCACTTGCACTCTCAGACTTGCATTCTCAGACTTGCACTCTCAGACACTTGCACTTCCGCTAGCAACGTCACTTGCAGTCTTTTATTTTTTTATTTTGTTATATTTATTGATTACTTTTTGTTTGAATCGCTCAACATTTTATAACAGTAGCCAGGTGGTGAAGACAAGAATAAAGAAACTAAATTACAATGTCACTTGCAATCGCCACTTGCACTCTCCGATACCTGCGACGTCACTTGTAATCGACACAAATGGTGCGTGTTGCCAATGAAGACAAGACGCTGTGGTGATTAAACGATTAAAATTAATTTTGTACTATAACATACAGGGTCCTGCAAGAAAAAGACAAGACCCACAAATCCGTCACCACAGAACCGCAGAATATGAACGCAATGCACAAAGTCTCTCGTTAAGTGTTTTCCTCCTGTAGAAAAACATAAACACTTAACATGGCGTAATGTATTAAGATACATTAAGTTCAATTAAAAGATCAAATTCGATATATAGCTATTATTTAATGTACTACAAGGCAAAAGATGGCTATGAACACAATGCGCAAACTTTCACTTGTCCTCCCATACAGCAAAACGCTTAATGTTGTATAATAACGGACTATGATAAAGACAATACAGTAGCCTATATGTCTTGTTGTTGACTCAGTTTATTCATACCAACAAATATGAACGTGCATTTTGAAATGCAATAAGTGATTTTAAAAGGATCAACTCCATACAGGCAAGCAGACGAACCCAGAACGCAATGTGTTAAATTGCACGTTAAACATTTTCCTCCTACAGAAAATCATTATAAATAAAACATGTAATGTAGCTTAATGGACAAAGACAATGATATAAAAGAGTTGTAGACAATTTATTCTATATGGAAAAATGCTTAACACGAAACTGTGCGTATTGCATTTATTCTGGGCTCACCTGCTTGCCTGTACATATTAGTTATGTATATTAATAATGTAGAGGAGCATATTGAGTTTGGCCTTTTAAGTCCAATTATGCCACATTATGCCACGTTTTGCGGTATGGGAGGAAAATACTATATACATATTCATTATATTAATAAATTGTATATTTAATTTGATATTTTAATAGCATCTTAATACATTAAGCCATTTTAAGTGTTTATGTTTTTCTACAGGAGGAAAACGCTTAACGAGAGACTTTGTGCATTGCGTTCATATTCTGCTGTTCTGTGGCCACGGATTTGCGGGTCTTGTCTTTTTCTTGCAGGACCCTGTATGTTACAGTACTAAATTAGTTTTAATCGTTTAATCACCACAGTGTCTTGTCTCCATTGGCAACACGCACGATTTTGTGTCGATTGCAAGTGACGTCGCAGGTAGCGGAGAGTGCAAGTGGCGATTGCAATTTAGTTTCTTTTTTCTTGTCTTCATCACCTGGCTACTGTTGTAAAATGTTGAGATATTCAAACAAAAAGTAATAAAAAATAGAACAAAATAAAAAATAAAGCCTGCAAGTGACGTCGGTAGTGGAAGCGCAAGTGTCTGAGAATGCAAGTCTGAGAATGCGAGTCTGGGAGTGCAAGTGCGAGGCTGCAGCCAGACCCTTCTCAACTCATGTGACACCAGCAACATTATTCATGGTGCCACCATTGATATTTTGAGTATTTAAAAATAATGTATCAACAACCAACATTTA
The DNA here is from genome assembly GCF_001515645.1 of Sinocyclocheilus grahami. NCBI lineage: Eukaryota > Metazoa > Chordata > Actinopteri > Cypriniformes > Cyprinidae > Sinocyclocheilus > Sinocyclocheilus grahami. Next base: position 101,652 of record NW_015505967.1, read on the forward strand.
GTGAATGACATGAAATGCAGATAAGGATTTTCAAATTTCATCTTCCTAAAATTCCCTTTAAGACTTAATGCATCTGTTTACATTTAAAACTAGACTGCATACCTCAAAATGATGTTCAAAGAAGGACTATGCAAGACCTCCATGCAAATGAGGTTAGTACTGTTAAAGAGTTAGAGATAAAGTTTTACCTATGGATGTGACAAAATATGTTTACATATGAGATAAGTACAGCATAAGCATTCCACTGCGATCTAAAGCTCTACATCTCAAGGTTTTGTGCTTTTATAAAAGAGATTTAGGGATTTAATGAACAATTAATTAAAGAACAATAACAAAATACAATGCAGCTTGAAGGCAGCAGCAATCATTTCTACTAATAAAGAGGTCTATTAAAGTTGTGCATGGGTTAAGTAAAAAGTAGTTTGCTAATGCATTTCAATAACCATGATGCCTAATAAGTCTCAATTTAGTGTTTTACAGTAAGATGACACATTATAAATCAGCTCAAGTTTTAAATGTCTTTACAGAATTATACTTTTCCCTGTCACTTATATGTGTAAGGGGAGAGCAAGAAGGTTTTGGTAGTTGCTTATTTATTCCAAAAATATTTATCCTATTTCTTAATTGTAACTTTTTGACATTTTAGAGGTCATTGCCCATTAATCAGTTATTGTTCTGCTCTTAACTAAATTCATTCAGATACAAAAATTGATACTTAAATGGGTGGTTAATGGAATTTAGACTTATTATAATTCCAATGGTCTCGATAAAAATAATAAAGCCTGGTGCTGGTGTTTTTTTTTTTTTTAATGTATGTATGTATATGTATATATATATATGTATATATGTATATATATATATGTATATATATATATATATATATATATATATATATATATATATATATATATATATATATATATATATATATATATATATATGTATATATGT
>NW_015505967.1:102613-112556 GCF_001515645.1 Sinocyclocheilus grahami
CATTCCCTCCCCCCACCTACAATCCCTGCTGGTACAAGACTCGAACCCGCAACCTTTGGGTTACGAGTCCGACTCTCTAACCATTAGGCCACGACTTCCCCCAATATATATATATATGTATATATATACTGTATATGTGTGTATAACTAAATATATTTACTTATATATACTTACAGACACTATGGACAACAGAATTTGGACACCTGTCCATTACACCAACTGTTAATGTCACTGAGTTGGCTTTCCACAATATTGATTTCAAGAGTGATTGATTTCAAGAGTGTTTCTGTTGGAATTTTTGCCTATTCATTAAGTGGAGCATTTGTGAGGTCAGGCACTGATTTTGGACAAGAAGGGCTGACAATCGCTGTTCCAGTTCATCCCAAAGTGTTTGATGGGGTTGAGGTCAGAGCTCTGTGTGGGCCAGTCAAGTTCTTCCACAACAAACTCATCTAACTGTCTTTATAGAGCTTGCTTTGTGTGCTGGGGCACAGTCTTTTTAGAACAGAAAATGGCCTTCCCCAAACTGTTCCCACAAAGTTTGAAGCAGAGCATTGTCCAAACTGTCTTGGTATGCTGAAGCAGTAAGATTTTCCTTCACTGGAAGCAAGGAACCTAGCACAACCCATATCACACCATTACCATCCCATTATCGCTCCTCCACCAAACTTTACACTTGGCATAATGCAGTCAGGCAGGTAACTTTTTTTTCTGGCATCCGCCAAACCCAGACTCGCCTATTAGACTGACAAACATATAGAAGTGTGATTTGCCACTCCAGAGAACACTGCTGATGTTCCTAAATTTTTCCACTTTCCAATAATAACAGTTTGCCCAATTCTCACTACTAACAAAGTACTAACTATGTAGTAGTTAATTACTAACTAACTTTTGCTTCAGTGAACTCCTAAATTGCTGCTTATTAATAGTTTGTAAAGTAGTTATTAAGTTTAGGTATGGGGTAGGATTAAGGGATCTAAAATATGAATATGCAGAATAAGTCATTAATGTGTGCTTAATAAGTGCAAATAAACAGCCAGTGTGCTAGTAATATAAATGCTAATAAGCATCTAGTTAATAATGAGAATTGGTCCCCTTCAGTGTTACTGAAATCCCTTAACTGATGCTATCAACTTTATTAGGAACACCCCAATAAGATGTATATAAACAGTTAAGTACTCAACCCAGCAAAAGTCCAAAGAAAGCCAGGGGTCGGTCCTTTTAGTGGCCCTAGCTGGTCAACCTGGTGAAGAATATTGATTACATGTTGAAAGCTGGGGTTAGCAAGGTAATATAGATAAATATATGACATTCCTTGTGGTAGATCTGTCTGCAATCTAGGTCCGGACCAAATGTGACACTAGTGTGTTGGATAAGGCACGACACAACGAGTGGTATCAGTGGATTCATTTTACAGCCTTCAGGGAAAACTCAAAACTGTATCAGATTTTAACAGGTTGCTGCTTAATGAAGACTAGACCAAAACATTACATAAAGTCTATGATTGTGAATGTCTTTCATTTAACAAAAAATGTCATCTGAGGCACTTGTGCTGTTTTGACAAAAGTGGGCACTGAAAGATAGGCTAATAAAAGGGCCTCAGACCAAGTGAACTGTATGACCTTTATCATGTGACCTTGTTTTCTATATGTTATGTGATTTTTTGCTTTTTCTTTTCTAACAAGTAAGCTTTTAGTAAACAACTCTATACATCAGAAGCTATGTTATCCTAACGCAAGGTAAAATTTCCTTGAATTGTATACATTGCTTGAGAACACAGTATATAAATCATAGTACATGTCTACCGTCAATAAACTTTGAAAACACTGTCTTTGGAGTTCTTCCTGTGATCACAGGGGAACTTTGGGAGGAGTAAAGATTGTTAGAAACAGAAATCTATGTAACACTCTGTTACTGTATAGACCTTGAACACCGTATGGAATTATGTATCTCACCATTCAATGGGCTCCAGTAGTTGGACCGCAGATGCAGTAGGTCATCCAAATATTGGATATCCAGCTTATTTGATCCCTGTGTAGCCGGTAAATGCTCTTATTCTGACATAGGTCCACCATAAGATGAGACTTTCTAATACATATTTGCAAAATAATTGTATTTATTTCTGAGTGGTAATTTGAAGCCACTTGATAAATAAAAAATGCAACTGAAAGGTGTCACGTGACATTACTGTAGCTCACTGCTGTTTGATAAGTTATTCTTGTGTTTATCACATATTATTTAATAAAAACAAAAGTACTAGGCAGAATATATTAGTAAATTTACAGTGTATTATGTATATTAAATCAAGAATTTTAATACCCAGACGAATGAGCCTTTAAAAGCCAGACTTAGACCATTCTTAGACCAAAAATACACTTGAACTCAACTTCACGCTCCTGCCAGATAAACTGGTTTTGACTAACTAAGGGCATGCACTTTACTGAACTCTAATTATCTTCCACAGGACTGTTTCATTACCAACTCTGGCTTGCGTAAACATGTTTTTTTTAATAACTGTGGCCATTTTGATTCCACTCAGGTGTTTGATCGTTTTCTTCACCCGTAGCCAATTATTTTTGTAGAAACCATTGAGTGAGTTAGCTGAAGTGTGAGAGTAGGAGCGAAGGGTGAGAACATTCTGCTTCATGCTAAAAAGGTCTCGTTTATTCCAAACATAATGTTAGCTGAGCAGTCGCCTCCACTCCCGACTTCAACCGAGCTGAACTCTTGTCTCTGGTTTTAATGAGGGCAATCCATGGAAATGAATTTCAAAAGCAACCAAAATGCAAGTCTGTGTATGGCAATTTAATTTGATGTCTCTCAAAAGTGATGAATCACTTTTCCTTTCTCAAACTTTTGTTAGGAGCCTGGGATTTTTGATATGCAAAACAAAATCTGAAGTCCCATATTTGCCAATCAGTAATCCAAATAGACCTACTAGGATCTTCTTGTAACTTTGGCATACCAGTGTATTAATATTAGTGCTGTCAAACGATTAATCACATCCAAAATAAAAGTTTTTATTTACATAATATATGTGTGTGTTCTGTGTATATTTATTATGCATATATAAATACACACACATACAGTATATATTTTGAAAATATTTCCATTTATTTTCATGTATATATTTATATTAATATAATTGATATTATATATAAATATTTTAAGTGTATAAACAACATATTTTTCATAAATATATACATGCATGTGTGTGTATTTATATATACATAATAAATATACACTGAACACACATATATTATGTAAACAAAAACTTTTATTTTGGATGCAATTAATCGCGATAAATCATTTGACAGCACTAATTAATATAAATTAAAATCAAATATCATCTAATAACATTCATCATTGAAAACTCTCTGTCTTGCATAGACTTAGAGTTTCATCACAATTGTATCATAAATGATAAATGCTAACAGATTTTAAATTTTTTGGGAGATCCATGTCTTTATTATGAATATTACTAAACAAATAAAAGAATGATTAATTTTATTGTTAAATATTTAATATTTAAAATACATTATTATATGTACAATTCTTAATAGAATAGTGAATAGTGGAATTCATTTTCAATTTCTGTAAGTGATGATTGGTTGCTATGTTCACAAGTGGATGGTGTATAAGAAAAAGATAAATTTAGTGTTTTACATTTGCATTGTTAGCATATGTTAGTGTTCTGGATTTCTTTTGTGATAATTTAAAATGACAATGGCATTAACAATGATATTTATTCATGAAAATTATATTTATTAAAGTTAAAATTTTTGCCAGTTTGTATTCTGGAATCAAACCCATTGCATTGCTACTGTAGTGCCATACTCTACCAATTGAACTACAAGAACAACTACAATGTTGTGACAATGTTAATATATGAATGCCTTTCTCCACACCATTGCTGTGTAGTCACACATCTAGGCTCATAACACAAGTTGTAGGTTCAAACCCCAGGAGAAATTTGTGATCTACCACTATTGAACTCTTGAGCAAGGCACTGATCATTACATTGATCCAGGAGGAACAGCACAAAATTTGATTAATATAGTGAAAAATGTAATCAAGATAATGTGTTTAGGGTAAGACATAACCAAGCCCCGCTTTCAAAGTTGCATTGTGGGAATATTATGTTAAAGCTCTCCTGCTGAATTACCTATTGCCGTGAACAAGAATGTGTGGGCCACATGTTGAAATTTATTCTGAGATGATTCACCCTACAGCTGCGTAAATGCCATAGTGTTCTCTTCGACATGTTAAACATTCCATAAAGCACTGACCTTTGAAGCAGTGATTGCTTGATATTTGCAGTGACCAGTAAAGCGTTGTTAGTGCACTGTAGACTATGATGCAAAATCAGTGTAGCAGCACATGAAAATGTTTAGCACACACAACCCTAGGGCACATGAGGAAAGTCTCCTCCCCTTTAAGCTGTGATCGATTAATTGCTGTGCAACTGACAGTGAAAACCAACAACCCCTAACCAGATTTTTATAGTACATATTGTACAGTCGTGGCCAAAAGTATTGGCAGTGACATACAGTGGGGAAAAAAAGTATTTAGTCAGCCACCAATTGTGCAAGTTCTCCCACTTAAAAAGATGAGAGAGGCCTGTAATTTTCATCATAGGTATACCTCAACTATGAGAGACAAAATGAGAAAAAAAATCCAGAAAATCACATTGTAGGATTTTTAAAGAATTTATTTGCAAATTAGGGTGGAAAATAAGTATTTGGTCAATAACAAAATTTAATCTCAATACTTTGTTATATACCCTTTGTTGGCAATGACAGAGGTCAAACGTTTTCTGTAAGTCTTCACAAGGTTTTCACACACTGTTGCTGGTATTTTGGCCCATTCCTCCATGCAGATCTCCTCTAGAGCAGTAATGTTTTGGGGCTGTCGCTGGGCAACACGGATTTTCAACTCCCTCCAAAGATTTTCTATGGGGTTGAGATCTGGAGACTGGCTAGGCCACTACAGGACCTTGAAATGCTTCTTACGAAGCCACTCCTTCGTTACAATGTGATTTTCTGGATTTTTTTTTCTCATTTTGTCTCTCATAGTTGAGGTATACCTATGATGAAAATTACAGGCCTCTCTCATCTTTTTAAGTGGGAGAACTTGCACAATTGGTGGCTGACTAAATACTTTTTTGCCCCACTGTAAATTTTGTGTTTTGCTAAATTTGCTGCTTAAACTTTCACATTGTTTCTAGATTATGTCACTGACAATATTTGTAGAAACAATATGAATGAACACCACAACAGCTTAAGTAGCAAATTTTGCAAAACACAAAATTTATGTCACTGCCAATACTTTTGGCCACGACTGTAGTATCTTTCAGCCAGAAATGCTCTTCAGAGAAAAAAAAAAAAGCATAAAGACAGACAGTTTACTTAAGTGTCAGGATAGATGGACCCCTGATAGCACATGTTTGTCACTAGAAGATGTCATTTTGAGAGCATATGCTTGTTTACATGTAAGTCTCATCAGCTGACACATGCTGGCTGAAATCACCAGTTACAGAGCTTCTGAAAATAGATAATTCATTTTTTTTCTCCTCCACCATTGCGACTGTAACAAAAAGTGGATCATAAACTGTTTATTAAATGTAAAAAAACTCAAGGTCAGTAAGGGCCCTATTTTAACAATCTAAGCGCATGGTCTAAAGCGCACGGCGCAGGTGCACTTAGGACGTGTCCGAATCCGCTTTTGCTAGTTTAATACGGGTTATTAAACGGGTTGTCCCTATTCTCTTAATGAGCAATGGGTGTTTTTTGGGCGTAACGTGCAATAAACCAATCAATTTTTAAAAATTGCGTGCTGCTGCGCATCCCTGTGTGTGTAATAAGCAAAGTGTATGTGCGTTGTGCACCCGCCTATAGGTGCATATTACTAATGCGCTCTTTAAATAACAAAGAAAAAATATTGCGCCAGACTTTAGACCAGGTTTGAGGTCTATGGCGCAGTCTATTTTCAGTTCCTCAAAATAGCAACGCGCCTGAACACACCTTTTTTTCAGACCGGCACGCCCATGGGCGCACAAATGGGCTCAAATACTTTTGCTATTTAAACAATGCGGTGCAGGATGGGAAAATAACTGCGTCGGGCTGAAACTAGCAAAAACACTTGCGCTCCGTCTAGCGCCGCATTGCACCGGGTGTATGATAGGGCCCTAAGTCTCTTAAAATGAAAGACAATTTGACCTTTTATGACAAGGCAAGATGCGTTGTAAAATATCACGTGATGTGACAAAATCATCATGATACTGTATTTATGAATTAATAAATTTAAAAAATACATTTAATTTCATTTTAAGAAAATGTATTTTAATAATTGTTTGATGATAATGAGTATACTCAAGTGTTTGACAGTTACACCACATGACATTTTTAAAGCCATAAAATGTACCATTAATTTCTAAGAACTCGGCACATGTGGTTTAAACCATTTTTAAGATTTTTCCTTTACTTTATTTATGACTCATGAACCTATTCAAATGAATGATTCATGATCCTAACTGATTTGGTTCTTGAGATAAATTTATGGAATAAATGGACTGGATCTCGGCCACTACCGGTAGTTCTTACATGAAATTGAGTTGCAACTAAGAAATTGTCTATATTTTTATCCATGCATTCCTACCCCCTACCCCCAGTTCAGCCGATATTGAAATGATGGTGTCGTAACATATACAAGCACAAAAGCTTTATTGTGACTCACTAAACTCTAAAACTTAAACCGCTTCATGGAAGACGAAAAAAAAATCTTCAAATGTATGTATTTAAACTGTACAAAACTGAAAGCCTTTCTGCTGGTAGCCACAGAGAACATGCAGGAGATTCAAGAGCTCTTGTAATGCGGCCGGCGTATTCCCTTGGGTGATTAGAACGGGCTCCATCAACCTGCATCACTTTTTAAAAAGCTGAGCAGTTCAACGTTCGTGTTCAGATCAAAGCTCTCATCCTTTTTGTCCTGTATTAATATGGAAGGATGAATGTTATAGGTTTTGCTTTTGCCTTTTTCGTCATATCAGATGTGCTGTGGGGATCCAGGGCTCTTTATACTTTGTGTAGCGGATTATGCAGTGTGAGCAGTTTTGCGGGGAAAGAGGAAATGAAGAAGACTGAAACAGGGAAAACTGCAATGAAATTAGCTTTTTTTCTAGGTTGCTGCTAATCTTTTTTTTTTTTTTTCTTGTTCTTCTTTTTAATCTGTGCCTGAAGCTGCACTGTAACCCATATAATGATTAATACTCAATAATATTCATGGTGACTGGTGCAATAGCTGCAAGTTTGTAAAAATCAAAATATGACCTACTATTTCATTTGCTATTAGTTATTAAATTATTCTTGAAATAGTTTTACCTATTCTTATAAAATATATTTATATATCTATCTTCTCATAAAACCATGTTGTACAGTTCCATTTTGATACTGACAGTTACAGGTTAAAAGTGTATGAATACTAAATACACAAAATGATATCTTACAATTTCAAGATTTATCATTCATAGGTATGGGGTGGAGTTAATGGATCTAGAATATGGTCATGCAAGGTATACGCATTAGTATGTGCTTTATAAGTACTAACAGTACTTGAGTAAGTACCATGACAACGTTTACTCTGTCTGCAACAGTGTCTAAACATTAGGACATTATGTCATTGAGCAATGTTAGCTTGACTTCAGCACTGTTGAAATAAACTGTTATTTTATTTTATTTATTTATTCAAAATCTAGTAGATTAAATGTTTAGAATAATATAGTGCTAGGCAATAGTACAGTTAAGAGAGCCAATTGCATTTTTAAATGCAATTTTGCAATTATCTCATTCATTTACCTTTTTTGTTTGTTTGTGTGTGTGTGTGTGTGTGTGTGTGTGTGTGTGTGTGTGTGTTTGTTTTTTTTTTTTGCTCATGAGCCTGTTCGAGACCTCTGTATTATCTTGGTATCTTGGAATAACATCTCATAACTTCTAGTTGTGACAGTATTTTTAATTTCACAGCATTTTTCATTGAGTTTAGAACTTTAGAGCTTTTTATCATTCTTTTATCTTTTTTGTTTGTTTGTGTGTGTGTGTGTGTGTGTGTGTGTGTGTGTGTGTGTGTGTGTGTTTGTTTTTGTTTTTTGCTCATGAGCCTGTTCGAGACCTCTGTATTATCTTGGATCGGCCCAATAACATCTCATAACTTCTAGTTGTGACAGTATTTTTAATTTCACAGCATTTTTCATTGAGTTTAGAACTTTAGAGCTAATATTATTATCTTTTTTTATCTAGACCTAGAAAATTACTCTTAAACAAGATGGAGTGACCATCATTGCTGATTTAGCAACTGCAGTATTTTATGGATAGTTTGTTCACTATTAGTGAAGGTGAAAGTGACGTGACATGTGGCCAAGTATGGTGACCCATACTTGGAATCAGTGCTCTGCATTTATCCCATCCAAAATGCATACACACACGGAGCAATGGGCAGCCATTTTTATGCTGCAGTGTGCAAGGAGCAGTTGGGGGTTCGGTGCCTTGCTCAAGGGCACCTCAGTCGTGGTATTGAAGGTGGAAGAGAGCGCTGAACATTCACTCCCCCCCACCTACAATCCCTGCCGGTACGAGACTCGAACCCACAACCTTGGGTTACGAATCCGACTCTCTAACCATTAGGCCACGACTCCCCCCCCCCAAAAATACCCATCCAAGTGCACACACACACACAGCAGTTAACACACCGTGAACACACACACACACACCGTAAACATTATTATCCCTTCCTTTTTATATAATTATGCATTACCAATAAAACCAGTAAAGTTAATAAAGTTAAGTTATGCCGAGTTCACGCTGCACGATTTTCAAACTTGTCGGATCGCCGTTGTTTTCACACTGCGTGACTATCTGGGGTAGCATTCAGTTGCTGCTGTGTTCACATTGCACGATGGATCGGCGACAGGGGGTTTCACAGTGCATGACTTCACAACAGGAAGAATCGCAGACAGCTCTGTCTGGTCTGCAAACTACGTTTCACAACAAAACACACGTGAGAAGTGATAAGGAAATAACGCGAGAACCCGCGTGCGTCAGACCGAAGTTCTCCAGTGAGATATATATATATATATAGCCAGCAAATTGTCTGTGAGCTGATTTCCAGCTACAAAGAGAAAAAGAAAAACAGATTATGCAGGAGGGAGATGCAGGGAACAGGGATTGGGTGTTCTGCAAAGAGAGTTGGAGGTACAAACCCAATTCCAAAAAAGGTGGGACACTGTACAAATTGTAACGAATCAGCTCATGGGAATATGAATAATTAATCATAACTAGTTATAATTAATTATGAATATTTTAGATCCGCTGTAGATATTTAGCTGACCTCTCAGGGTCAACTGTCTTGTCAATTCTAAGAACGTTAATTTCCTGGTTAAGGGAAATAACATCCTTACTGTACAATTCTACAAAAACTTGTAGCATAAATCTGCATGAATAAGTGACTCCAGTTATGAGCAAACGAATCTTGGTGAAATGGAAAGGTCGAGGCCGAAGCCTGGCACGAGCTTGGGGTTTTAAGGTGCGTTTCTCTCACATCCTCTCAGAATTAAAAAAAAACACAGACTCCACGGGGGTCCCTGGTGTGGGCCTTTAAGGTCGGAGAAGAGTCACGCCTCTCAAGGTGGGCTTGTCCAATGAGAGATACAGAAATTCCAAGTGGGAGGTGGCAATTGCTGGAGGGCTTTATGACCCTTTGTCTCTAAGCATGGTAATTTGCACATGTAATTCACTTGGGCTGCGGATGCACAAACTAATAAAGATTCTTAGAACACTAATATGTTGCGTAGGTGTAAACATACAATATACACTAATTTAGATAATCCGAATACGAATTCATAGATACTAAACATGGTAGGGTTATATATATATGTAAGCTGACAGGAGTGAGT
>NW_015505967.1:112723-120938 GCF_001515645.1 Sinocyclocheilus grahami
AGGAATGTTGTCCCGTTCTTGTCTAATACAGGCTTCTAGTTGCTCAACTGTCTTAGGTCTTCTTTGTCGCATCTTCCTCTTTATGATGCGCCAAATGTTTTCTATGGGTGAAAGATCTGGACTGCAGGCTGGCCATTTCAGTACCCGGATCCTTCTTCTACGCAGCCATGATGTTGTAATTGATGCAGTATGTGGTCTGGCATTGTCATGTTGGAAAATGCAAGGTCTTCCCTGAAAGATATTTGGCATGCCAAATATTTTGCGGGCGTCGGCGACGCATCTGCGATTCCCTCAGAACGCGTCTTTGATAATTCACACTGCATGATTGTCACTCGCGTGAACGAGCACCGATTTGCCTCCGATGTCGGGCACTTGTCAGCGATTTCACAAAACCTGTCGGCGAGTGAAAAATCGGGCTAATATCGTGCAGTGTGAACTCGGTTTCCTTGAATTGATCAATGTCATAGTCCTCTCTATGCCAAATCCAGTGTCAGTTTTAAATGTTTGGTGAATCAAACACCCACTTCTGCCTGTACTGGATAGGACAATTAAATAGCGAAAGATTAAGATAGATTAGTTTGTTTATCACAGAATATAAGGAACTTCTGTGAGACCAGTGAATAATCAATATTAATCAAATTAACAAGACAATCAACTAAATTTGAAGCAGGCCCTGAAGTGATCAATGAATATGTAGCACCTGGCGAGAAGTCCTCATGCTTGGTCATCCAATCTTGTTCTCATTCCACACAATGCACAAGTTATCTTAGGCTACGTTTACATGACAACAATGTTGTCAAAAACTGAAAGGTTTTTCCCTTGCATTTTTAAAAAGTTTCAGGTATACACGACAACGTTTTCAAAATGATTTGCATTTACACATCAGCGAAAACTGCCAAAAACGCTGTATTACGTATGCCAGGCCAGTAGTTGGCGCTGTCACCTTGTTAGTAAACAGTACCTGTAGAGAAGTGACGATTAGCTCTTTGTGGGCGGGAGATCCGTCACTAAAATCGCCACACCGACTTTTGCTCTACTCCTCATTCATAGCGATAGCAGCTTTAGCTGCATTAGCAAACTCTTGAGCAGCAACAACACTACCATGTACTCCGCCATTGTTGTGTATGTTTGTTCGTGCTTGCCTTTAAAATCATCACGTACTGCACATGTCTACATACCTAACATGCATGACATCACCGTTTTCAAAGATTCTCGTATTGGGTGTTTACACGGAAACGATAACGGTGACGTTTTCAAAAACGTGCAATTTGAAACCCGTTTTCAAAATTATGAATTTTTTTATTCGTTTTCAGTCCCCAAAATGCCGTTGTTGTGTAAACGAACAGGGAAAACGCATAAAAAGTTGGCTGAAACCTTTGCTGTGTAAACGGCCCCTTAGTTGAATCTTGCAGTGAATTAAGTTGCATATCTGCAGTGAATCAATTTTCAAACTGATCTCCTTGACCATAAAAAAGGTGGAGAGGCAAGTCAAAGAATCTGTGCGGCAAGAAAAAATGCTACTTACGATACTCAACATAGATAAAAATAAACCAAAAGTCACAATCACATACATTACTATGTGATGTGTTCAATTTGCATGGGATTAAAGCCACAAAGTACATCTGTTGAACAATAAATTAAATTAATAATTTTTCTAAACTCCTCAGGAAAAAAAAGAACTAGTTCAATTATTACAATTCAGAGTAGTCTGGCATGGTAATGGATATAACCATGTTAAAGTATTTGGTCTTGGATGAATCTGCTACACTGCTGCAGAGAAAGTATAGAGACATGCTACTGCCAATACATCCACAGACATTCTGCTGCTGCTGCACATATAGCATACATGAAATATGCAGATCGATATTGAAGCTGGGGGATGTGGAGGGTTTCTGATAGCGCATTACAAGTTCCATGACTGAACTAGATATTTCCTTGGTGATTCATTAAATGCAAGTCAATGGCTCACTTTGAGAGCTAAAAAAAAAGTATATACCGGCAACATAAAATGTATACCTGTGGCTACTGGCAAATTTTCTTTTATATCTTTTATTTAGTTTTTTTTTTTTTTGGGGGGGGGGGTATTTATGGTTTCGTGTCTGAACATCTAGAGTTCCATGATTTAATTTATTTAATCAGAATAGAGCTGTGTAACACATCAACAAATTCTCATTATCTTAGCTTGGTATGTAGTTGTAGGTTAATAATTTTTACCCTGTGTAAACAAGTTATTGATACTTTATCTCAGTCTAGTCTCATTGTTTATAGGTAGGTCTTTTTCTTTATGCTGTACAAATATGAACAAAAACATGACTGACAGACAGATAGACAAGTGCAATCACAATATGATGTCCAAATGATGATGTGTTACAGTTGTAGTCCTCTCTGGTGGTATACAATAGTTTTGTGTGAGGTACAGAGCAGAATTAAAATTGTTAATTGGTGAAAATATTATCCCAATCCACTTTGTGAAGCTGTGCATTTTTCAATTTAAAAAAATGCATATCCATGTTGCCCACTTTCAATGGCAAGTAGCTAAAGCCTGTTTGAAAAGTTCGCTAAATGTAGGGCTGCCCCCTAATAGTCGACTAACTAAAAATGTAATTAGTCGCTTATGGACAGATCGTTAATGCCTGGTCTATGTGGTAATACAGTGCATCAGGCAGGACATCCAAATGCTCACCTATCATTCATCGACCTCAAATATGGTTTATCATCTGAAACATGTCATTAGCAGCAACTTTACATGGCCGCTTAATCTAATGCTAACCTATATGTGTGCTATTCAAGTGTCTGTGCAATGTTTACAAACACAACACCAGGGGCCTGTACCATGAAGCCGGTTTAGCTGGCTAGCCAGGTAAGTTTCAGTTTAGCTTGCACCAATCCTGTGTTTTAGGAAAACATGAAAGTGGCTTGGCTTTTAGCGGCATTCATTGCCTTAGTAACTTACACTCCACAGCTAACCTGCTCTGGGGCAGGTTATGTTCTGGTTTAGAGATCTCAAACTGAAATTTGACCAATCAGCTTCAAACAAAGTCACATCTGGAGACTTGGGGTCCAAATGGTGTCATTGGTGCAAGATGACAGCGGCCATTCCTGGGACATTTAGGCTCCTTTTCTACAGTGAAAGTGAAAACGCATCATCTATCTTTTTTTACATTCTATGATTTTAACTGAAAACGCTGCTCCTCTCATCCACTCATTGAACAGAGCAGACACAGAGAAAAGTGTGTACGCATCCCACGTTTTAGAAACTAGATAAGAAGTTCAAGAAGTTAGATTTGTCATAGGTGATGAATGAATGAATGAATGAATGAATGAATAAATTACTTTTGTGTGTTGCATTTTTGGTGTATTTTATAGTTCTGTTGTCAGTCACTGCATGACTCAGAAAATGCCTTTTGTGTCCCATGTATAACACCGAGTTGAAATGATCAACAGCCCAGATAGGTAAACTGTGTGGTGCTAATAATGCACGGGAGACAAGATGATGGAAGTATTTTCCCAGAGTTTAATAAAACGCCTCAAGCGCCAACACACTCGTCCACATACATGGGGGATCAAGTGAGAAAAACATTTACATATGTAAACATCCAACTCAGGTCACAAACAAAAAGGAATTATATAAAACAAAGATAAACAGATGTCGGTAGAGCGAGTTATCCCTTCACCTTTCCATCTCGTACAGACACATGCGCAGTTGTCAGTCTGCCACAAAACTACCGTAAATGCCCTAGTGGTCATTACAGAGTCCCCCCGGAAAAAAAATTGTCTGTCCTCAGCCAACAGCATTGTGAAAATATAGAACATAAACAACATCATACAAGAATAGTTGTAAATACTCCCATCAAAAAGAAAAACAATGGTACCTGATGAGAAATACCAACATACATGACAGTTTTTAACTGACCAAACCACTTTGTTCTAGAATATATAAAGAAAATGTGATAAGCAAACAGAAAATAAAATAAATAGGCATTTCAAAAACCCATGGCAAAATACATTTTACAGGATAGATTTTGCTTTTATAAGAACAAATCACAACAGTGTTGGTTAACCTAAAAACAGTCAACAAAAACCAATATCAGTATGGTATATTGTTATAATATTATGGTGACTTAGAGAAATATGCACACCACATACTGTTCCCCGAATAGTGAGGTCAAAATATAAATTGAATGCAGGATCTAGAAAAAATCTGATCGTGATTAAACCAGAAAAATTTTAAATAAATGAACAAAAACAGTTTTTAAAGTTTGGGCTCCTAAACATTAGATCACTCTCACCCAAAGCAGTTATTGTAAATGAAATGATCACAGATAATCGTTTTGATGTACTCTGCTTGACTGAAACCTGGCTAAAACCTAATGATTATATTGGTCTAAATGAGTCTACTCCACCAAGCTACTATTATAAGCATGAGCCCCGTCAGACTGGCCGTGGCGGCGGTGTTGCAACAATATATAGTGATATTCTCAATGTTACTCAGAAGACAGGATACAGGTTTAACTCATTCGAAATACTAATGCTTAATGTTACACTGTCAGATATGCAAAAGTTAAATCCAACCGGTCTGTTTGGAACGGATCGGTCCACTTATTGGTCGCCCAACCCGATTTAATCCTGGGTGCAAGTCTAGGTCACAGGTTATACCTTTGATCAACGCAATCAACATGTCTCTCTGTCAAATCAGAGAGAATGGCAGGATCACCACACTCACTTGCACCCTCGTCAGTGACATCACCAAGTAAATCAGACAAAGAAACTCTGGCGTCAGATTCCAAGAGATCACAGACATTATCAACTGGACAGTCACTGGACGTCTCACCTGGGCTTGTATGACAGGAGCTTTCGCCACCCAGCAAAGTATTGTTCTCCTCAATTTCTGGAGTTGGATTCACAGGCACCATTTTCGATACATTCCCAGAATTCCATGTACGAAAAGTTTCCATGTTTACAATGTGAAACCCTCCCATGTCCTTTCCCGTAGTCACATCAGCAAGTCTATAATTTACATCAGACAACTTCTGAGCAACACGGTAAGGACCTGTGTATAGAGGCGCGAGCTTGACAGCAAAGTTCGTAGATGCGTCAGACCTTGGATGAGTTTTGACCCACACCAGATCATTTATGGAGAAAGAAGCGAGCCGATGCCTCTTGTCATAGTAGTGCTTTTCCTTAGAGTGACTCGCCTTCAGAAAAGTCCTGACATGATCAGATGCCTCCTGGAGCGAATACTTCAGGGCATCCAAAGAAGTAACACCTGGATCTTCCATGCCAAAAGCATCAGGCTGGCAAAGCAGATCCAAAGGCGTGTCTAGTTCACGGCCATACAACACCATCAACGGACTCAGTCCTGTACTGTCATGTTGAGCTGTCCGCAAGGCAGAACAAATGTGGGGGAGAAAACGAACCCAGGAAGTATGCTTGGTTCCAACATATGCCCTAATGGCCGTTATCAGTGTTTGATTTACTCTCTCCCTAGCATTTGTCTGCGGGTGGTAAGCTGTTTTAAGCCTGTGCTCCGTACCCAAAGCAGAAACCGTGTGTTTGAAGAGGTCACTCATAAACACAGAACCCCTGTCAGATATCAAGTACTTGGGAGCGCAATGCCTAGCAAACACTTCACTGAGAAGCTTACTGGCAGCAACCAAAGCCGTAGCTTCCCTCACCGCACACCTCAATCTACTTAGAAAAGTAATCTACTAACACAAGGATGTGTGCATTACCACTTGGCGTACGGGGCAAAGGGCCCACAAAGTCCACCCCAGCATATTCCCAGGGATATTGGCGGCAGATTGGAACCATGAAACCATCAGGCTTTCTCTAGGATGGCTTAGTGAATTGGCAGATGGCGCATGAACCCACATACTACTTCACATCTGACAGAATGTTGGGCCAGAAAAATCTCTGCTTAAGTCTTTTAAGCGTTTTTGTCACACCCAAGTGACCTGCAGTGGGATGGTCATTATAATACTCCAACAGAGACCTTCTGACAGTCTGGGGACCATAAAGCTTGAACTGTTTCATGGGGTGTAATGTACAAGAAGGTTTTGGATCCTTGTGATACAGAAGACCATCAAGAACAGCATATAGAAGATCTTCCTCAGAAGACACACTTTCACCATCCTCCAACACACTGAACAACTTTCCAATGTCTGGATTATTCAGCTGCAGACGTCTCAAGTGATCCCTGCCTGTAAACAACACAGACAGCAACGAACGCAAGTCCAGCCTTCCAAGAACAGCACGATCAGGGATAATGTCAAACAGCTGACCACAAGGAGGTAGTGGGTTCCTTGACAAACTGTCAGGAGAAATATGACAGGACAGCTGGACACTCCTGGTTTATGGATTATCTCAAAATCAAAGTCTTGCAACCGAAGTGACCACCTAACCAAACTTACAGTGGAATTTGGTCGTGACGTCAACCACTTCAAACTGCTGTGGTCAGAAAAAACTGTGATGTGCAAACCCTCAATTTATGGTCTGAAATACTCAAGTGCCCAAATTACCGCTAGGCACTCCTTCTCAGGAGTAGAGTAAGGCGTTCGGACTTGTGCAAGGCATGTCTGGCATAGGCAACTGCACAGTCCCTACCTTGCTCATCCCTCTGCATTAAAGCAGCACCCAGACCAACATCACATGCATCCACGTGAATGAAAAATGGAAGTGAAAACTGTGGAAATCTCAAGATAGGTGTAGACGTCAGTCTATCCTTAAGGAAATCCATAGCACTTTGACAGTCTTGTGTCCACATGAAAGGAACGCTGGCTCGCGTTAGAGTGAAAAGAGGTTCAGCATGTTGGGCATATTCATGAATGAAACGCCGGTAGTAGCTGGTTAAACCTAAGAACTGTCTCACCTGCTTGGCATTTACTGGAGTAGTAAAATCTACCAAGGCCTTCACCTTCACCTAATTTGGTAGAATACCATCCTTGGTGACCCGATAACCCAAGAAGGTAAGTTCCTTTCTGCAGAACTGACTCTTGTCCAACTTGATCGACAGGCCAGCAGATCTCAGCCTAGCCAAGACTTCCTCTCAGGTGTTGTTCGAACTTGGGTGAGGCGACTACAGTATCGTAGAGATAAACTGCGCACAACTTGTAGATGAGACCTCATGAGCCTCTGAAAAGTGGCAGGGGCGTTGCACAGGCCAAAGGGTAGAACACAGAACTGTACAGTCCACGGTGAGAAACGAAAGTGGTCTTTGGCCTAGACGATTCTTCGTCGGCAACCTGTCAATAATCCCTGGCCAAGTCAATTGTGGACACAAAATTACCTCTTGCCAGAAAATCGAGGGACTCATCTATTCTTGTAAGCGGGTACGAGTCTTTCACTGTAAGTCTATTCAATCCTTGATAGTCAACGCAAAACCTTGGTTCACCAGAAGGCTTTTGAACGATAACAATCAGCACGGCCCTGCGGCCCTGATGCCGGTTCAATAATGCCTTATGACAACATCATGTCAATCTGCCGCTCAATCAATTATTTCTTTGCAGGTGAAGTATGGTATGGAGCGAGATGGATAGGTTGGGCCTGTCCTGTGTCAATTTTGTGCTCAACTATGGATGTATGGCCTAGATGTCCATCAAATAATTCAGCAAAAGATCTCAACAACTCGGCCAGCTTTATTTTTTCACCCTCATTTAAAGCAGCCCCATCAACTTTCGTGTCCAGACAAGAAGAACTGTCTTGCAAGCAAAGCAGACTGTTATTCAGCGTCATCACATCAACGCCCTACAGTTCAGCCTCAGCCTCTGGCACATCACCCAGAACAACAGTTCTGGAAGGAACCTGGATCACAACAGAAACTCTCATCATAAACCCATGCCAAAAACAAGCAGGATTGAAAGATTTTAGATGACTTCAAAGTGATGGTAAAAGCGTTGGCCCATGAACCCAAACTGTAACCAAGCTAAACCCAATGGACAACACATTCCCCCATCGGCAAGCTGCAAAGGAGGTGCAGATCACGCTGTTGTTTTAAAAGTCCCCCTGGAACAATCTTGAAACATTTGCACACACGGCTGAAACAGAAGCCCCCATTTCCAGAGTAGCGTCAAGTACCAGGCCATGAAAATTGACCTGAACACGAAAAGGTGTGTTACAGTAAGATGAGGATGTGAGGTCTTCCACATGACCCAAGAGCAAGTTGAGTGGCCTGGGAAGAGTCAGGTGAGTGAGGCTCAATTACTGTCTTGGGGGGGGG
>NW_015505967.1:121091-133369 GCF_001515645.1 Sinocyclocheilus grahami
TGTGTGTGGGGTGTGTGTGTGGGGGTGAAGCGTGTGTGTGGCGGTGACAGGGAAGCGTGTGTGTGGCGGTGACGGGGAAGCGTGTGTGTGGCGGGGGCGGGGGAGCGGGGGTGTGGGGGGGGCGGGGGGGGGGGGGGTGGTGGGGCGGTTCTTGGTGTGTGGGGGGGGGGGGGGGGGACTGCCTCTCTGAAATGTCCTCCCCCCTCTGAAGTTTCCTGACCTGGGCCTAACTGAAGCACCCAGGCCTGCAACCGTTGTTTGAGACCTGTTACATGGGACTTCAGAACTCGATGTCTCTGTAGTCTGTCCAGTCTGACAATTGGGTGAACCTCCCGAGTGCACATTTTGGCTATTTTGCTGCTTACAGCTTGGGCAGTTACGGGAAGTAAACCCCGGTGTCAAACACTTAAAACAATTAAGTTTTCTTGTGACTGGAACTGACAGTGAAACCTCAGGCACATATTGACCACATGGACCCAAGACCGCATGCAGCTCATGTTCATGCAAGAAAAGGTCCATCACAGATGTCAACGCCGTGCCATAGAGTGCTACCCTATATTTTTCAACAGCGTGCTTACATATTAGCTCAATTTGCTCTGGCTGAGGATGCAGACTTCTCAATTTTCGAAATTCACTCAGCATATGGGCGACAAACGTAGGAAAAGGTTCGTTCGGCATCTGAACCGTGTCTAGGATACCCCTCATAACACTAACAGGTGTAATGATAATAATTTCGGAAATAATAAACAGGTGCTAATGATCAGACAGAATGACAGACAAGGGACTATGGGAAATGGAGTTCACAACATATAACACAAAAACAGGAGAGCGCCCTCAAGTGGCCAGTCCAGGGCACCACAACCAGACACTGTGACAGTATTACAATAATCTAACCTTGAGGTCATGAACGCATGAATTAACGTTTCTGCATTTGACATTGAGAGCATAGGTCGCAATTTAGATATATTTTTGAGATGGAAAAATGCAGTTTTACAAATATTAGAAACGTGGCTTTCGAAGGAAAGATTGCTATCAAATAGCACATCTACAGTAAGTTCTTAACTGATGACGAAGAATTTACAGAGCAGCCATCAATTGTTAGAAAGTGTTCTAGGTTATAAGATAAAGAGTTTGTAGGTCCTATAATTAACACCTCTGTTTTTTCAGAATTTAGCAGTAAGAAATTACTCATCATCCAGTTTTTTATATCGACTATGCATTCCGTTAGTTTTTCAAATTGGTATGTTTCGCCAGGCCGCAAAGAAATATAGAGCTGAGTGTCAAAGCTAACACCGTGTTTCCTGATGATATCTCCCAAGGGTAACATGTAAATTGTGAAGAGTAACGGCCCTAGTACTGAGCCTTGAGGTACTCCATTCTGCACTTGTGATCGATATGATACCTCTTCATTCACTGCTACAAATTGATGGCGGTCAGATAAGTACGATTTGAACCATGCTAATGCACTTCCACTAATGCCAACAAAGTTTTCTAGTCTATTCAAAATAATTTTGTTTTTATTTTAATCTTGATAAGATTCAGTAGCACTAATAGAGAGATGCAACCATGATCAGATGAAAAGAGCAGGTAATTTGTAACTCTAATCAGAATCAGAATCAGTTTTATTCACCAAGTGTGCGCAAACACACAAGGAATTTGTTGTGGTTTTTAAAGAAGCTCTTGGTACATACATGCATACATACATACATATCTGACATGAGAACAGAAACATGTAAATAAGACGTAACAATAAATAATAATGTAGAGTGGGGAAAAAAAGTATTTAGTCAGCCACCAATTGTGCAAGTTCTCCCACTTAAAAAGATGAGAGAGGCCTGTAAGTTTCATCATAGGTATACCTCAACTATGAGAGACAAAATGAGAAAAAAATATCCAGAAAATCACATTGTAGGATTTTTAAAGAATTTATTTGCAAATTATGGTGGAAAATAAGTATTTGGTCAATAACAAAATTTCATCTCAATACTTTGTTAGAACGGTTACATGTAAAACAAACAGGGTTCGGCTAATGTATGTTTCTGTTGATGGATGCGCATTCTGGCTTCCCAGTACATTACAACAACAGCGATGAAAAAAAAAGTGGACAAACCATTCACTCTTGTTCAATGCGAATGCCGTATGCTGGAATATGAGAAGTCATTTATTCTGTCATCACCCGGGTGCTGATAGCGCGCACACACAGGTGAGACCTGATAACTCATTTATTAAGCCTTGCCAGTTTAAACATTTAAGAGCCAGAGGACGCGAGCTCGTGCGCGCAGTGAGAAGATTTGTGCTTGCGCTCATCCGAAGTGCGCAAACCCGTGCCTCAGAACTCGCGCAAATTTTAAGCTCTCTCTGAAGTATTGTGTTTAAATTGACAAATTCACACAAAAATTATGTCAAAATGCCCGTCTCGGTAAGTATCCTATAGCAGACATAAGGCCCTTTCACACCGCTTTAGTACCAGAACTAAATGTACGGTACTAAAGTACTGGAACGATTTAGCGCGAACTATTTCCCAGTACCATTTAAAGGGTTGCATTCACGCTGACAGTATGTACTAAGAAGTGACGTAAGCCGGTCGACAGCGTCGTCATTTGTGCGCGGTGTTCAACAACAGAAACAAAACACTACGTTAACAACAGGAGGATGGAGGATGCTGTGATCGGAGTTTTGTTTTTGTTGTGTTTCGTAGGTTTCACAATAATGGACATGGAAAGTCGACGTATACGTAAAGCGATTGAAAGAATGGAAAGGAGGACTAAGAATCTCCAACAACAACGGGCAGTGCTACATTAGCTACAAGTGCCTGCGCTTCAGCATCCGTCCATCTATCTCTGTTCTCCATACTTGTGAGATAAGTTGACATGTTTACAGTATGTTTACACTGTGTTTTAAATCATGGCAGGTGAGGGCGTTTTCGTACGCGTTTGGCCAATCAATGTCTACTTACGTCACGATTAGTACCAGTTGTGCTGGTTAGACCCTGCTCCGGAGTAGGAGCTAATTTGGTTCTCGAAAAAGGCAGTCCGGTACTAAAATCGCTCCCAGTTCCGGCAGTGCGAACACGCCGAAAAGTGGGTAGTTCCACAATTAGTTCTGGTACTATGAAAAGGTTCCTGCGGTGCAAAAGGCCTTATAGCCGGCTGAATGTACTTACAGTGTCTTAAAGTGACAGCACTTTCTTAATATTAATCAAACAGCAACAACAACAAAACATCACTCACTGCTCTTGATTGAATAGCTTTTGTAAGTTTAATAAAGATTCATCTTTATTTATACAGTCAAATATGCAATACTGTTTTACATTTCATTACTTTATTAAATTTCTGTACCTAAAAATGAATGTTAGACCTACCTAAAAAAAATCAAAATCACTGTTTATTTTATTTGTATCTTTACTCTATTGTATTTTTTTGTGCTGTTGCTTGTAGTTAGACAGATTATTCTTATTTTCTTTATTTTTATTTGACCGTATAGTTTTTGCCTAAACATAGCCCATAGCGAACCGTATCGAAACCATGACTCTAAAACCGTGATACAAACCGAACCGTGAGGAAGTTGAACCATTCCACCCCTAATGTATATGAAATCTGGAACAGAAGATTTATGTAAAGATTTGTGCATTATTTACTCTATATATACAGCTGTATAGAAAAATAGGCATATGTCTTTACATAGTACTCGAGAGAGAGGCAGTAATTAGAGATGGAGAATGAATGAATTACAGGCATGAATTACAGAACACAGGTTATAATTCCTGTTTTAGCTGTTTAGGCTGGAGATGGCATGGGGGAAAAAGTTTTTATGCCTAGTGCACAGAGATCTGTACCGTCTGCCTGAAGGGAGAAGTGCAAACAGGTTGTGTCTGGGGTGAGAGGGGTCGTTGATTATGTTTCCTGCCCGTTGCTGTCCTAACAGTCCATTGCTGTCTTCTTATATCTGATTTGCTGGCTGACCAAACCAGACAGTTATAGAAGTGCAGTGAGAGCAGTCTCAGTACTATGATACGGTCTAAATCCTGACTGGAAATCCTCACAGATACCATTTTTCTCTAAGAAGGAATATAATTGTGAGGATACTACCTTTTCTAGTATCTTTGACAGAAAAGGGAGATTCAAGATCGGTCTGTAATTAACTAGATATTTGGGGTCAAGTTATGTTTCTTTTAATGAGAGGCTTAATAACACACAGTTTGAAGATTTTGGGGACATATCCTTATGCCAACTAATTAATAATAGTCAGAAGAGGATATATGACTTTTTGAAGCACCTCTTTTAGGAGCTTAGATGGAGCCCTGCATGGGGCTCAAATATAGGCCCTAGCCCGGCCATGGCTCGAAAAATGTTTTGTTCACAATGATGAACTGAAACTCAGCAAATACCTGCCTCACAGACTTGCTAAATGTATCTATTAAAAGCTTTAAATTACTACTTTAAAGCTAAATCATTCAAATTGAAAACAAAAACTCTTTCATTATAAAATCCGTAAAGATGCATTTCTCTCTAAAAGCGTGTCCAATGAGGAGATGGCGAGTCAGGATCGTCATCTTCATCTTTGCGACAAGGACTCAGAAAACATTAATTTATTAAAGGGGTCATATGATGCTATTTTAAAGATCATTATTTTGTGTATTTGGTGTAACATAAAATGTTGACATGCTTTAATGTTCAAAAAACACATTATTTTTCAAATACTGTACATTATTGTAGGTCCTTTATGCCCCTCCTCTCTCAAACACGTAGTTTTCAACAAAGCCCCCTCCTTAGACAAGCGCAGTCTGCTCTGATTGGCCAGCTGACCCAGTGCATTGTGATTGGCCGAACACCACAAGCACGCGTCGGAAATGTAAAGCTCCTTACCATAATCGCAAACGTCAGCTTTCAAAGTAAATATCAAGACAGTTAATAATGTTGTTAGTTTTGCCATCAGTTCAAGCCTAAAAGGGCAACAGAGTCACGTGACAGACACATATATGGGTACAATAAAAGTACAGAAGCTAAATGAGCCCGACTCTTTCACCACCTCTCGCAGCCTTCCGTCACAGCTTTAGTGGCTATCCTCTCTACGGCCTTTTGTAGATTGTTGTCGTGACCTTTCTCTCTGCGGCCTATCGGGGCCTTTCTCTCTGCAACTGGTTCAGATCCATTTAGCTACCATGTTCTGTCACCGCCTCAATACACCTGCCACTACTGCTGTTGAACGTGGAGTTCAAACATCAGCCATCAAGCTACTGGGCAGATGGTCATCCTCCGCATTTAAATCATACATTAGACCTGAACCATAAACCATCTCAAAGGTACAGCAAATAATATCAAGCTGTCTTCAAGGTAATCTATATGCAATTACTGATGGTGGTGTAATACCTATTCATATTCTCCAAACAACTGTTGTAGTTTTCCATCTAAGGCTTATCTTAGCCTCTCTCTCTGTGGTCTATCTTTTGTGGCCTTCCCCTTTGTTGCCTATCTTGTGGCATTTCCCACTGTGGCCAATTTACATGGCCCCCTTTGTTTGAAAGCATGGTAATTTGCATATGAAACTTGGATCAAAATTACTAAAGACTCTTTTAAAACACTAATATGTTGCGTAGGTGTACACACACAATATACACTCTCAATTAGATCATCCAAATACGAATTGATAGATACTAAACATGGTAGGGTTATATATATGTATGCTGACAGGAGTGAGTGTTTCGATCATAAGCCTGCATAACAGTATACAATCTCAAAGACAAAATACACGATGACAATAATATACACAATGACCTGAAGGATCATGTGTGTTCATTCAAAGAAAGGTTTTCCTATTAATTAATTAGCAAAGAAAAGTCCTTCCCTTGTGGATTTTCCTCATGGGCAAGGAAGCGATTTTCTTCACCTAAATTCCAGGAGGTCGTAAATGTATCTGGTGTCGGAGTTGCCATGGTAACCAGGGGGGCCTGGTGGCAGACATCCTGGCATCCAGTTTATTGGGTGAGGGGACTGTGACGATTTGTTAATCTAATGAATAATTGATTTGTTAAATCAAATGAAAAATGGTGTCTGATTACATCAAAACTAAGCTAAAACACACATACACACACACATACAGTTTCAGATGACAGAAATGAGAGTTGACGGAGCTCTACGAAGCTTTCAAGTTCTAACTCGTTTTACGAGTGATTTAAATTCACCTTAGAGAATTTAACAAGCAGAGAATTTTCTTATCTTTACTGCTTAACTAAATTCACCAGCGTCAGTTCAGCTGATCGAAGATTTTGCTTGTACTTGCATTTGGCTTGGTTGACAGCTGAAAAGCTGAGGTGATTCCATCGCTGACGCGGGCTTCCTGGATGTCTGTTGAGGGAACCCCGTTGCTGATTGGTTGTTGCTTTGACGTCGGAATAACGTTTGAATGATGTTCTTTTGGGGAAGCCCTCCGGAGATTGGTTGGCTTCTTTATGACGCAGAGGCTTCAGCAGTTTTGCTACAGTCTGAGTCTGCATTAAGTTCTTTGAAGATCGCAAAGTTTCACTGAAGTGTTTGAGTTTGAGATGGTCTCGCTGGTGCGATGGTACGGCGTGGGGCGCTTTGTCGTGCTCACCAAGGTGAAAGCCAAAGTTCTTTAGAGTGAGAGAGTGAGCCCGAGCGTAAGACAGCGCGAGAGGGCTTTGAGTCCAATTTTAAGCAGGCTGACTTTTGTCCAGCCCACAGGTCGCTGTCCAATCAGATGGTGGCTTAGCCACGCCCCATACTGTTCCTTATCATGCATGAATTGCAAGCTGTTTGTGGAGAGTATTTCTGCAAGTTTTAAATATCTTCTGATAACAGTATCACCAGAGAATGATACAAAATATAAACTTTTCACTAACACCAATCTTCGGCGAATAAGACAAGCTCTCATTCGAGCTCAAACAACAGGTATTTTGCATACACAGTAATCGTAATTACTAAAAGAAAAGTTATAAGGGCAAGATTGAGATCATGGTTTCGATAAACACATCAAATATATAGATATGGCATAACACATACAGTGGATGCATTTTCACTACTCATGAGTTTAAACAATTGTCTGTGTACGCTCTGTTTCTTTGTCTGTGACAAAAGGGATTTCAGTCAGGGCAGAAAGCAGATGTTCAATGGGTCATGCGACAGTCACGCTGTATAGATCTCGTGTTCGCGGGCCTGAGGGCATCAGTTAATTTACTCATCCTTTTCCTGCTGGATATACTAGTTCTATACATTCGCGATCACGAGGTATCCATATGTCGTGAAAGGGCTTTTTAGTCCTGATACAAAAGATAGCTTTGTTGTCTCCTGATTGAATTAATTCGAAGCCTCATGATGGCTGATAGAGGCATATCCGTGTCCGTTCATGTACTAGAAATCCCTACAATAGTGGTGTCTGTTCCTGGTTTCCTTTGTCCAGAGTTAACGTCTTTTTGTACTTCCATGGTGTGTGCTATGTGTGTCTCCTGCCTGCCCTGTGTTCCCCTTTGTTTCGGATCATTAAAGACTGTTCTACATATATCTCCTTCGTCTCTGTGCTCCTTTGCTCCTACACAGTAAGCAACATGACAGATATTCAATAAGCCAAGCTTTAGAATTTGTTTCTCTGTATTACTTTTTTTTTTGTTGTTGAACATCAATTAAATTGTTACTCTTAAATTGGTTTGGATGTTTTTTTGTATTCTCTGGTTCGGGGGAACAGACACAGTCTCTATAGTGAGATATCTAGGTGAAAGTCTCTATGTGCTGAGAATTAGCTGATTTCTGTGACGTGAGGTGGCTAGCAGATGGTCAGTTTAGCCAGTCTGTCTGCATCCTGACCTGAGCCCCAGTTAGTCAAGTGCAAACTCTAAGACTATGTGCTACATTTCTAGACATCCCTCCACCACCCCAGGAGGGATGAAGCCCATCTCTTTTCAACAGGTCAGGTCTGCCCCAAAAACTCATCCAATTGTCTATGAAACCTATATTATTCTGTATTATTAGGCTAGTTAAAATATTAATGGTGTATGTTCCAATTAAGCTTTTTTTCTTTATAAAAGGAAAAAAGGTCCCTATCCTAAAATCATGATGTTCATAATGATCATGTGCCAGTTTCAATTAACTATGCCTCTGACAGGAAGAAGAAAGACAGTCAGGGTAGAAATTTCACTATAATTAAATCCATATTCATCCTGAAAGACGCTGTCTGGCATATTTTATTGTGGCGAATATGAAAAGATACACCATAATTGAGCAATGTACTGTAATTTCATGTAAATATACTGTATGTGTTAAAACTGGTTTGCTGTAAGCAATCAACTTGACTTGTTTTAAAATAATTTCAGGTTTGTTCTGTTCATTTCCTTCTCCACTGCCTCTGCCTCATCTAATTTCTGCTGATTTCTGTCTGCTAGTGAGAAGTATTCTCTTCTACTAGAGGTCAAAAGTAAGGAAAGGATTAGAAGTGTTGTAAACAGAGATAAACTTGAATCTAGTCAATGAAATCACAAAACAAAATGCAACCAAATGCATGCATTTGATTAATGTTTTATTGAAGTACCATCACATTAGATTTAATCCCATTTCCCTATTATTCATTACAGCATACAACAGCTTGTCACTGGGGAAGTACCCTCAGAGGGACACCTTTATACCTTCTTTACCCTAAAGGGGGTATTTTAGTACCCTAGTACATATTAGTAAAAGTACCTTAAGGTACTTATGTACTCCTATGTACCCTTTAAGGTACTTTTTTTAGTAGATAACAAGGGGTAAAACAACAAGGTGGAAATAATCAATTTACTCTTAAGTAACTATGGAAACAAACTGGTTACAAGAACGTACTCCGTTACTAACGTAACCTCGGTTCCCTGAAGCCTTTTTCATTCAAGCAGCGAAACTGCACGGCCATTGGTTCCTGCAGAGCTTAAAAAACGAACCAATGGCGATAAAACCCGCCAGAATGGGCGGGGCATCTGGCCACAGGATTCTCAGGTTTACTTCGACTGAAGCGACGACTGAGTCGTGCAGCTACATAGCATGGCAAGCAACGCAGTACTCGTTCCCGTATCTCAGGGAACCGAGGTTACGTCAGTAACCGAGTACGTTCCCTTTTGATACTTCCCTCTTACTGCGCCTGCTTAAGATGCATATGGGAACATAGACGAAACACGCCGTGCTGATATAGTGGAACGACTTAAGGTATAACTTCTATAAGCAACCAATGCTTATAGAGAAGTCAACAATAACCCAAGGCTAAGACGGGCTGAGCTTTCTAGATCATACCCAGCCTGGTTAATCGTTCCAGAGTATCCCCGTAACTTCGACACCCATGGGTCGAGAGCTAACAGGTGAACAATGCCAAAGAATTGGGCATGGTACGGCCAAGGGTTCTCTGCCATATCTGTGAACGCAGCGTGTGTCATTTCAAGCGGTAAGGACCCTGACCTGTAAGGCCTTCCAGGTTATAAAGGCAAGGTTAAGGCAAGGCCTTGCAAATGTGAAAGGCGAGGCCCAGCCGGCAGCCTCACAAATATCTGCAATGGACACACCACTGGACCATGCCCACGACGAGGCAATGCCTCTAGTTGAGTGGGCCCGTACTCCGATGGGGCATTGGAGGCGCACGGAAGAGTACGCTAGCGAGATGGCGTCTACTATCCATCTAGAGAATCTTTACTTCGTAACTGGAAGTCCCTTGGTGAGGTTACCGAAGCTGACAAAGAGTTGTTCCGATCGCCTATAGGGGGCGGAATGCTCAATATAGGTCCTCAACGCTCTGATGGGGCAGAGCAGAGATAGCTCTCTGTCCTCTTCAGTTGGAGAATGCGCGGAGAGCGTAATGACCTGTGTGGAGAGCACCTTAGGTTCGTAACCATGCCTTGGTTTCAGGACGACTTAAGTGCCGTTAGGCCCGCATTCCAGGCAGGCAGGGCTAATAGAGAGCGCCTGCAGGTCCCCTATTCGCTTTACTGATGCTAGTATTAGAAGCAGAGCAGTCTTCAGCGATAGCGACCTAATGTTGGCAGACTGGAGCAGCTCAAATGCGGAGCCCTTCAGGGCCCTCAGCACAGTGGGCAGGTCCCATGAAGGGATGGTAGGGGGACGAGGCGGATTCAGCCTCCTTGCACTCCTCAGGAAGCGGATGACCGTGCTATTTCTGCCCACCAATTGATCCTCAATAGGGACATGAGGACGCTATAACCGCCACATAGACTTTGAGCATGGACGGGGAACGACCCTTATCCAGCAGCTCTTGTAGAAATGACAAAACCTCTGGCAATTCGGAAGTGAGAGGGTCTTTGCCGCGGTTTAGACACCAGGCGGAGAAAAAAGACCACTTTAAGGCATAGAGGCATCTCGTAGATGGAGCTCTAGCCTCCGAAATTGTGTTTAAGACTCGCTCCTATAGAGAAGTCAACAATAACCCAAGGCTAAGACGGGCTGAGCTTTCTAGATCATACCCAGCCTGGTTAATCGTTCCAGAGTATCCCCGTAACTTCGACACCCATGGGTCGAGAGCTAACAGGTGAACAATGCCAAAGAATTGGGCATGGTACGGCCAAGGGTTCTCTGCCATATCTGTGAACGCAGCGTGTGTCATTTCAAGCGGTAAGGACCCTGACCTGTAAGGCCTTCCAGGTTATAAAGGCAAGGTTAAGGCAAGGCCTTGCAAATGTGAAAGGCGAGGCCCAGCCGGCAGCCTCACAAATATCTGCAATGGACACACCACTGGACCATGCCCACGACGAAGCAATGCCTCTAGTTGAGTGGGCCCGTACTCCGATGGGGCATTGGAGGCGCACGGAAGAGTACGCTAGCGAGATGGCGTCTACTATCCATCTAGAGAATCTTTACTTCGTAACTGGAAGTCCCTTGGTGAGGTTACCGAAGCTGACAAAGAGTTGTTCCGATCGCCTATAGGGGGCGGAATGCTCAATATAGGTCCTCAA
This sequence comes from Sinocyclocheilus grahami, assembly GCF_001515645.1. Taxonomy (NCBI): domain Eukaryota; kingdom Metazoa; phylum Chordata; class Actinopteri; order Cypriniformes; family Cyprinidae; genus Sinocyclocheilus; species Sinocyclocheilus grahami. The sequence goes on from NW_015505967.1 coordinate 132,022, forward strand.
CGCTCTGATGGGGCAGAGCAGAGATAGCTCTCTGTCCTCTTCAGTTGGAGAATGCGCGGAGAGCGTAATGACCTGTGTGGAGAGCACCTTAGGTTCGTAACCATGCCTTGGTTTCAGGACGACTTAAGTGCCGTTAGGCCCGCATTCCAGGCAGGCAGGGCTAATAGAGAGCGCCTGCAGGTCCCCTATTCGCTTTACTGATGCTAGTATTAGAAGCAGAGCAGTCTTCAGCGATAGCGACCTAATGTTGGCAGACTGGAGCAGCTCAAATGCGGAGCCCTTCAGGGCCCTCAGCACAGTGGGCAGGTCCCATGAAGGGATGGTAGGGGGACGAGGCGGATTCAGCCTCCTTGCACTCCTCAGGAAGCGGATGACCGTGCTATTTCTGCCCACCAATTGATCCTCAATAGGGACATGAGGACGCTATAACCGCCACATAGACTTTGAGCATGGACGGGGAACGACCCTTATCCAGCAGCTCTTGTAGAAATGACAAAACCTCTGGCAATTCGGAAGTGAGAGGGTCTTTGCCGCGGTTTAGACACCAGGCGGAGAAAAAAGACCACTTTAAGGCATAGAGGCATCTCGTAGATGGAGCTCTAGCCTCCGAAATTGTGTTTAAGACTCGCTCTGGGAGGTACGAAGGCTCCCGTCGAGCGGCCAGAGGTGCAGGGCCCATAGGTCGGGCCAAGGATGCCATAATGTCCCTTTCGCTTGAGAGAGGAGATCCTGTCTCAGTGGAACAGACCAAGGGGCCGCTATCAGTAGCTGAGTCAGCTCTGATAGCCACAGCTGGTTCATCCAAAGGGGGGCTACCAGGAGAACCCTGTGTTCTTGTTCCCTCACTCGCCTGATTACCTATGGGATCAGAGCGATCGGGGGGAAAGCATAGAGAAGGAGGTTTGGCCAATCGTGGGCCAACACGTCCTTGGTCTTTGAAAATTAAATTTGGCAGTGAGAGTTGTTTTCTGAGGCAAAGAGGTCTACCTCGGCCTTGCCGAAGATCTCCCAGATCTTCTGAACCGTCTGCAGATGGAGTGTCCACTCCCATGAGGGGACATTGCTCCTTGATAACATGTCCGCTCCCCGGTTCAATTTGCCCGGTATATGCACTGCCTTTAGCGAGCTCAGGTTGCGTTGAGCCCACTCTAGAAAGTGCTCTACCAGCATGAAGAGGCACTTTGAAGAGAGGCCTCCCTGGCGATTTATGTAGGACACAACCGACATGTTGTCTGATCGGATTGGCACATGGTGCCCTTTCAGGACGCCACGCATGGGATGGAACCCGTGGTTTCAACCAGCGCTGAAGGGGGCGCATACGCAGCAGACCCAACTGTAGCACTGGAGA
>NW_015505967.1:134214-134887 GCF_001515645.1 Sinocyclocheilus grahami
TCTGCAGATGGAGCGTCCACTCCCCTGAGGGGACATTGCTCCTTGATAACATGTCCGCTCCCCGGTTCAATTTGCCCGGTATATGCACTGCCTTTAGCGAGCTCAGGTTGCGTTGAGCCCACTCTAGAAAGTGCTCTACCAGCATGAAGAGGCACTTTGAAGAGAGGCCTCCCTGGCGATTTATGTAGGACACAACCGACATGTTGTCCGATCGGATTGGCACATGGTGCCCTTTCAGGACGCCACGCATGGGATGGAACCCGTGGTTTCAACCAGCGCTGAAGGGGGCACATACGCAGCAGACCCAACTGTAGCACTGGAGAAGCTGCTGCCATGAGGCCCAGGATGAGCCAGTCGTCGAGGTAATTGATAATACGGATTCCCATCTGTATCAGAGGGGAGAGAGCCGCATCCATGCACTTCGTAAAAGTGCGGGGGGCCAGGGACAGCCCGAAGGGAAGGACCGTATATTGATAAGCCACACGCTCGAAGGTGAAGCTCAAGAATGGCCTGTGATGAGGGGCTATCTGGATGTGAAAGTATGCATCCTCCAGGTCCAGGGAAAAGAACCAGTCTCTCGAGCGAATTTGCGCGAGGATCTGTTTCAGTGTAATCATCCTGAACGACCTCTTCATGAGGGCGCGATTCAGGTGTCTGAGATCGAGGATGGGTC
>NW_015505967.1:135211-147849 GCF_001515645.1 Sinocyclocheilus grahami
TCAACCAGCGCTGAAGGGGGCGCATACGCAGCAGACCCAACTGTAGCACTGGAGAAGCTGCTGCCATGAGGCCCAGGACGAGCCAGTCGTCGAGGTAATTGATAATAAGGATTCCCATCTGTATCAGAGGGGAGAGAGCCGCATCCATGCACTTCGTAAAAGTGCGGGGGGCCAGGGACAGCCCGAAGGGAAGGACCGTATATTGATAAGCCACACCCTCGAAGGTGAATCTCAAGAATCTCCTTTTGCCAGCAAATTCATTACCTCTGAGTGCAGGACGGGGGCTCCTTGTTCTGCACTGAGGTGGAGACCCCGCCGCTGAAGCGCGGGGGTCTTCGAGCGAATTGGAGTGAATATCCTCACTTTATTATCCCCATAACCCATTTTGACACTCCGGGGATGGCCTGCCAGGCCTCGGCCCACGTGGCGAGGGGTTGAATTAACTCGGGTGACTGGCCGCATGGGGGTAGAACACTCATGAGTGATGGAATAGGAAGTTTGCTCTCTTTTTGAAAATGTTTGTGTTTTATTATTTTTTCCGCTAACACAGCGGTTCAGTGCTTGGGTGCAACACCTCTGGCAATTCAGAAGTGAGGGGGTCTTTGCCGCGGTTTAGACACCAGGCGGAGAAAAAAGACCACTTTAAGGCATAGAGGCATCTCGTAGATGGAGCTCTAGCCTCCGAAATTTGGTTTAAGACTCGCTCTGGGAGGTATGAAGGCTCCCGTCGAGCGGCCAGAGGTGCAGGGCCCATAGGTCGGGCCAAGGATGCCATAATGTCCCTTTCGCTTGAGAGAGGAGATCCTGTCTCAGTGGAACAGACCAAGGGGCCGCTATCAGTAGCTGAGTCAGCTCTGATAGCCACAGCTGGTTCATCCAAAGGGGGGCTACCAGGAGAACCCTGTGTTCTTGTTCCCTCACTCGCCTGAGGTAGAACACTCACGAGTGATGGAAGAGGAAGTTTGCTCTCTTTTTGAAAATGTTTGTGTTTTATTATTTTTTCCGCTAACACAGCGGTTCAGTGCTTGGGTGCATGAACAGACCCGTTGTTTGCACAAAACACATTTCCCTCTGTACCCGGAGCTGAACGGGGTATCAAGAGATGTAAGAGAGACTGCTTGAGGAGCGGTTCGGCCAAGGCGAGATCTGACCCCATCGTCTTCCTGTCTCGTAGATCAGGATGATGCCTGAGGCACCGGGTCCAACGCAATCTTGGGTCGGGGTCCCTGGCGCTTAGGAAGAGGGTAGCGTCTGGCCGAGCGAGAGCGTCCCCGCGTCTGTTGCGCTTTAGCGGGCTGAACAGGCGGCAGGTCCTGGCTTTGCAGGCTGCTGAGTCGGTGCAGACTTAGGGCGAGCTGAGGCAGCAGCGGAGCTCGAGCGCTTAGGCGGGAAATGTCACATAGCCTGGGATGATTTCTGTGCCTCCATGAAGCGTTCAACGAATCCTTCCACTGCCGGGCCAAAAAGACCTTTGGGGGAGACAGGAGCGTCGAGGAAGGGGATTTTTATCGCGTCCTTCATTTCCGTCAGCGTCAACCTTAAATGGCACTCGAGCACCACAAGGCTGGCCATTGATCTCCCAATCGCCTGGGTGGTGGTCTTGGTGGTGCGTAGAGCCAGGTCAGTCGTGCTCCTCAGATCCCTGAGGGTAGCGGGATCCAGGCCAGACTCGGAGGATGCGAGGATTTTGGCCTGGAACACCTGGAGGACCGCCATAGACTGAAGCGCCGAAGCCGCCTGTCCAGCTGAGGTGTAGGCACGTCCAGCGAGAGCTGAAGTGGTCCTACACGGCTTAGACGGGTGAGCGGCCTTCGCTCTCCAGCCGATGGCCGTGGGCAGACAGAGAAGCGCGGCCACTGACTCATCCAGGGAAAGTGGCTTATCGTACCCCTTTTCTTCAGCGCCGTCGAAGGAAGTGAGGGCGGATGAAGAGGCAGTATGGAGTCGGGCGGAGTAGGGAGCGCACCACGATCTGGTGAGCTCGTCGTGGACCTCCGGGAAAAACGGAGAGGCACGCTTACAAGGGGCCTGGCCGTGCCCCGGCAAGAACCATTCATCCAGACGGCTGCGAGAGGGCTCCTCTGGCGGGGACCACTCTAAACCCAGCTCTTCAACCACTTTGTAGAGGATACGGAGAAGCTCGGTATCCATCCCGTCTTTGGTAGCGCTGAGTGCGGATGAATCCATGAAAAGTAAATTAAATATGAAAATAAAACCCGGGTAATTTTTTGCCTGTTTGATAAATATTTTTGGATTTGGACATACTAATTTCACAGACTGTTGTTTTCTCTACTATATAGCAGGAAAGTATGCATTTTCAGATGCCGCCCACTACTGTGTGTTGCTCAGAGACACACTGCAAGTTAATTCTGCTTTTACTTTGCTTCAAATTATTTTTGGTGCCAGAGCAAACACAGACAAAATAACTCATAATATTGCATTTATAATGTAAGTTCTTGAACTCCAGTCTAAAATGGGGCTGTCAGCTGTCACAATATCAGATTTTTCACTACACGATTATCGTGGCGTTTCACAATAATGACATATGGTGGTATCTACAGAAAAAAATTTAAATAAATAAATCTGTCACACATCATGGACCTGTTTTGTTTTGTTTTCTTGCCCCATGTGCTCTGTTTGACCTAGTTTCTGTCTCCTTTTGATTATGTCATTTGGTTCAGGTGTGTCTGGTTAATTATCTTCATTTGCTCCCGTGTTTAATCCCCTTGTCCAAATACCCACACTTGCGGTCTTGGCCACTTGAGAGCGCATGCGCGTGACAAGAAGTAAGTGCACAAGACTGTCCCAGGTCTTAAAAATACCAAAGCGCAGTGCAAGGACTATGAACACTAAACCCACACAATCTCGTAAACCACTCCGGAGCGCTATTCGAGGCTTAGTGTATCCCATCATGCATCATGTTCTGGAAATAAATCGTGAGACTTTTTGCCAAGATCGCACAAGAGGTCACAGAGACCTTTCCAATGTAAGTTAAATATTAATAATAATAAGATATTACATATAATTTGGTGGTAAAACAAAGTGCTACACATTTTATTGCTGCAAAGATTAGTATATTTATTTTTGTACAACATTTGCAACTGCTTTTTATCACTTAATTAGATTGTGTCATCTATAGGGACTATAGGACTATTGAACAGACATCTAGAAGTTGATTTTAAAATGCAAAGTATTGAAAATAATAATAAAACTCTGTAAACACTTTGCGTTTTTACAACACTATAAGTGTGTCCCATCAGGTAATGAAAAGTTGTACACACACTTGTGGTCTTCATGCTCACTTGAACACTTGGGCCAAATACAGGAAATACGTCATATAAGTGGTCAAGTGCAAAGACCGCAAGTGTGGGTATTTGGACAAGGCAAAAGTGTAGTCTGTCCTGTCTTCCTTTGTATGGTATTGTTGATGTGACCCTGTGTGTTAGACCCTCTTTTTTGTGTGGATTCCCATTAAAAATATTTGTTGTTATAATCTTCGTTCTTCGTCTCACTAACAGCAGTAGTGTGACAAAATCATGCTAACAGTCAAAATATATATATATATTTTTTTTGACCAATGATTCACACCGTTGCATACAAAAGAAACAATCATACTAAACTGTGCTAAAATAAAAATGGTTAGCATTTTAGTCTCTTCTGTGTCAAAGACCATTTATAAAAATAACTACATATTTGCTATTTTATAGTATTCAGTGAGTCTATGGCGATTAGCATTATAATCATGTGCTGATTCGCTGATTTTTTTCCAAGGAATGTTTACAAAAATTACTTGAATGTCCTAATTGAGCTATGGCCTAATTCTGGCTTAGTCTAAGCCCTGTCTTTGAAACCAGGCCATAATGTTTTATCATATAAGATGTTTCATTCTGCATTTTATTCAACTACAGCGACAGCTGAATGCCTTTGTCCATAAAAGGCATTTCCTGGAAGGTCATTTGTTTTATTACTCCTTTGAGTCTCACTTGTGGACTTTCTGTGCGAGTGTGCCCTCATGTGTCGAGTGTGAATGAAACAAGTCACATGTTTCACACCTGTTTCACACTGCAAGCTTTAGCTTTGTTTTACTATTTCGTTACTGCAGCTGCAGACTCGCCAGAGTATTCACACTGGAAGCGTTTGTACAGCGTCACAACAGCTGCTCCAAAGCTACATATTTCTTTACAAAGAAAGTTGGTCAATTATAAACTTGAAAGTTTTAAAGTCTTTAAAGTTTGTTAATATGGGAATATGCATGTTAAAGTCCTTATCAGAATCAGAATCAGAATGAGCTTTATTGCCAGGTATGTTTACACATACAAGGAATTTGTTTTCGTGACAGAAGCTTCCACAGTGTAACAGAATGACAGTGACAGAACAAAAAACACAGATAATAAAAATAAAAATAGTAAAAAAGTAAATAAGGAATAAAAATATATAAATTGACAATTGTGTGTGCAGGTATATTACAATAGACAGTTTTTTTTTGTATGTACAGGTACTGTATATTATGAAATCAAAAATGACTTCATTTACTTTGTTAGCACATATTGCTAGTCTTGAGGTGAACAATTTAATTGAAATTCATCAGTGAAAGTTAATCCACTTAAAAAAAATTGTTTGTCTTGGTAATCTTTAATCAAAATCTGAGCATTTGCTTCCACTCTGGAATGGCATTCCTTCTCTGATGACATCAGTTTGACAGCTTGGGCCTTGGCTTGGGCAGAATGTCTGTGATCAAGCCCCTCCAACCTTTAGGTTGCTTATGAGTGAGAGACAGAGAGGAGGAGTGCTAAAATAAAACCCCGCCCTCTATTCAATATTCTGTTTCAGTTGGAAATACGTCACTACACTGAAATAAAGTCGGCAGAAACTTCCGGTTCATGTAGCCTTTAACACTGAATTGCAGCTGAATTGCCTTAGTATTTTCTTTTATTCTTACTATCAACTTTTATTTTTTATGTTGTTTTTGTTGTGACTTTTTTAGTAGCTTGTTTTGTGATGTTCAGAGTTTTATCTGATTATTTTGTTGATTATCGCCATTGTTGAGATTCATATGCTGTCTTGATGTCTGTGTTTGTCTAAATGGTGCAAATTGTTTATTTTTTTGTTACGTATTTATTTATTTTTGTACGTAAAGTTCTCCAGATTATCTGTTTGTCACTACTAGCTCTCATGCTGTAGGGTTACGGTGCTATTATAATCCATAAAGTGAAAATTATCTAAACCTTAATTAACATAAACCTTAATTAAGTTAAATGCCATGAAACCCAAAATCTCAAGTTGCCAGTTTTTTACTATAAACTTTAGTTTGATGCCATGAAATCTAAAATATTTCTACCCTATTTTTTTACGGTAAAATGCTGGCAACCACAGCTGCCAGTTTTTTACCATAAACTTTACCCGGTGCCATAAAATCTTAAATATTACTACCACTTTTTGCGGATATGTACCTCAACCACAGCTGCCAGTTTTTTTTCCCTGTAAATTTAAGTCAATTGCAGTACAACACATATTACTGTTGTTTTGCAGTAAAGTACTTAAATCACAGCTGCCATTTTGTTACCGTAAATGTAAGTTCAGTGCTGTAAAGCATACATATTGTTACAGTATTTTTACAGTAATGTACAGTAAATGCTACAATAAGTTTTCTTTTTACAGTGTACTTACAAAATCTGTACATTTAACAGTATTTTACTGTAAAATTACATGAAATGTCCCGTGAGATCTATTATAATTTTTCACTGAATATAGTGAGGGTACATACTGTCAACCAATTAACATGTTTTTTCTGTTGCATTTTTACAATCTTGTACTGTTAAAATTACGGGCATTTTTTACAGTTATGAATAAGATACTTATGCTTTAAACCCACTAAAAGTTGAATCACTGTATTACGTTAATACACAAAGTAAACATAAAATAACCTTTAAGTAAGAGTAAAATAAGTATGTATTCTGTAAATACACTAAAATGACACAAAAAGTATGCTTGTGTTTAAGCTTAACTAAGCAAATTTTTATTAGAAAAATATTCTAGCATACCTTTTAAAAATATATTAAAATGCAATTCAATACATTTTAATGCATTAAAGGTGGGGTAAGCAAAACAAACTTGTAGCCAATCAGCAGTAAGGGGTGTGTCTACTCATGATGTGGAGGAGAGAGAGAGTTCAGTGCACAGGACGGACATTAGCCGAGCCGAGCGACAGAAAGATAGAGATGATAAAAAACAAAAGAGGAAAACGTCTGCGGAACAACAGCAGTAGGACCCATGTAAATATCTGATTAGCTTTGCAGCACTGGAGAGAACTCAAGGAGCGGAAGGCCTACAATCGGACGCCGAGGTTGCTTTGTTTCTTCTCAATAGGTGAGTAACACAGTGTCTGCGCCGCAACAGCTAAAGTCTGTCTAGTACACTGGATGCGACAAAGCGACCTTTTAAAATTTGTGTCAATAAGTCATGAATAGAACGCAGCAGCAGTTTTCTGTCGGGGATTTGTCGTGTCGTGCCCTGCCCTGTCGCGCCACATCCAGTGTAGACCACAGATATGTATATATATATATATATATATATATGGTGTAGACAGCATCACTGATTATAATGAGTTCCATAGTATTTTGTCGCACCGTGCCACTCGCGTCTGGTGTAGACACGGTGTAACATTGGTTTTGCTTTGTTTCACAGAACTAATCATTGCCTGGGTTGCGTACGTATGTGTGGGGTGGAGCTATCAAAATAGGTGCGAGACCCTTTTGGGGTAGGGGCGTGTTTGTTTTGGTGATTTCAAATGTCAACATTGGATACCAGAAATCGCTTACCCCACCTTTAATACAATTGTACTATAAATATACTATCTGAATTTCAAGTAAATTTTTAATACGCTTAAGAGTACAGTGATTAAATTTCCATTTCCATTATCCTGTCTGACTTACATTCAGTTCAAACCTCAGGCAGTCCTCTTCAAAGGCATAATTTGTTTCGGCAGCACATGAAACACTGGCCTATACATAGTATACAGTAATGAATAAGTTAAGTAGAAGGGCTGGCTCTGTCTCAGCTACAGATGGTGACCTCCTTCCCAGCCGAAAAAAAGTGGGGAAAGACTAATGGCTAAATATATTTCCCATTAATAAGAGTCTTCGAAGACATACAAGTCTCCTGCCTTTATTGTGAGTTTGAAACACCTGTCTCTCTTCCAGATTGGCAGCTATTTTGCTGTGCTGTTTACAATTCCAGAAGCCAAATGATGAAGAAATGCAAATGAATGATGCCATTTTTCCCATTATTGGTTTTGTATGATAGTATGCTAAACCAAAATAAATAAATAAACAAAAAAGACTGTGGCAAAGCAGTGAGGCAGGTAATTGCTGCAAAACTAATTAGCTAACTACTCAAGGACAGCTTGGGATGGGAAAACAAGGAGGAGGTGCTGTGTCACCAAAAGTAATTGGATGGAAAATACTCTGAAAAGTGTTGTGTAAACAACTGAAGTGGGGAAGTTCGGAGAAGGACCTGGCAAGGTTGAAGATTAAACAAATTAATGAGTGTGATGGGGTGCCATCAACAACCTCTGTGCCGTTCTCTCTTACATGAGAATCGACTGAGGCAAGCCCTAATTATCGTCCCTCTCAAAGAGCTCACGCGGCCCTTGGTTTCTGAGATGAGTAAGAATCTGTGTCAACCATACAGAATAAATAACAAAGATGCGTTGTATGTCAGATCCTAAGAAGCCATTTGAAAATGCTCCATTTTTCCATGTACTGTATCTGCAGGCCAATTATTCAGCCCTCATGTCTGAGCTTGGTTAAAACTTTTTTAAACAAATATCACATCATACACTTAAAAAAAAATAAAGGTATATGGTTCCATGAAGAACCTTTAACATCCATGTAACCTTTTCATTGCACAAAATGGTCTTTAGATAATATCAAATGATTTGTATGGACCACTTTGTTACTTAAATTAAATTTTTGTCCTTTTTGATGCTTGAGAATTCCAGTAACCAGTGCGTTGTGATTAGTAACTGTAACTTTAACTGAAAATAGCGACTGGTATATTATTAAAACATTTCTTCTTTTGTATTCTGCTGAAGAAAGTAAGTCATATGGGTTTGGAACGACGTGAGGGTGAGCAAACGATGACAGAATTTTCATCTTTGGGTGAACTAATCCTTTAAAAATGAAAGACTTTGATGGTTTTGAGAAAAGCCTCAGGGTTTTTCACAGAACACTTAGTTAAGCAACCAACACAGAGGCTAAGAAGGACTTTTTGTATGTATCTCCAAGCTCTGACATTTCAAAAAGTTATCTTTTTTTTATTTTAACTCATACAGTTTATGTATTTCAGTGCAACCTCAACTGACCTTCAAAATAGCTTGTTGGCAGAGACAAAATACTAATCACCTCTCCTTCCAGTTTTGACAGGGTTTTTTTTTTTTCATTGTCTCTGAGAAACCCTATTGCATGGCCACATGTCACATTTAGTTTAGTTGATCCAAAGGCCCTGCTCTGCCATATCCCCCTTCATCTTGCTTCCCAGACCCTGAGACTTATGTCAACATCCATTTCATAGAACCTTAGCCAGAACATTGAATCAGGCTTTGACACTAGCAAATCTTCACACTCAGACCACGATAATGCCAAAGAGGAAGAAGTGCAAACAAGAACCTCAGTCATGGATACCGATGAGCAATTAATCATATTTGAGTCATATACAACATTTTACAATGCAGTCTACCGAAATACTTGTTTTCATAATTTATTTAAAGGGGTCATATGACAATGCTAAAAAGAACATTATGTTGTGTATTTGGTGTAATGCAATGTGTTTATGCAGTTTAAGGTTAAAAATACAATAAACAATACATTATTGTTGCTCCTCTATACCCTGCGTCGATTTTTATAAAGCTCATCGGTCTGAAAAGCAAGGTGTGCTGTGGCCAGCTATCCAGTGCATTGTGATTAAGAGGTCTGCACAGGCTTTAAACTGAAGCCCGAACCGGACCCGTACCCAAGATCGTCTGACCCAGCCCGACCCGACCCGAGCGGCACAGTTCAATTTAGAGCCCGAACCCGAAACCTTTTTTTTTTTTTTTTTTACACAACGAATAGCCAATTAAAAAAAAAAGCTGTATTTCACGATTGCATGCAACAGTCAGTAAACAAATACATGTAAAGAAACAGAGTCATTAAGGCTCGGCCAGTTCACAAGGCAAAAGAAAAAACACTTACCAGTTATGAAAGTTTATGAACATCAGGTGTCAGGGATTCATCACAGTCACTGCAGTCACCAGCCAGGATAATCACCCGATCACAGTCATACGAGTTCTAATCACCCGCACCTGCTGTCACCAATCAAGCCACACTACAAATACACACACATCACAGTCACTCACTGTCTGGTTTACCGTTCACTCCTATGTTCTGGACTCTCTATACAATATTCTCCTCGAAAGACTTACCTTCTGGTTCTCCCGCGATCCTCCAACGACTCCTTGGAAGCTGTTCCACGATCTCCCACGAAACCGGCATCAGACACTCATCCTCAGAACTCCGATAAGAACCCTGGAATCCTTCACTCTGTTGACACTCTCCTATCTTAACCTAACCCATTCCACTCATCCACATCTTGTTCAATAAACCAGCCAAGGCACGTCATCCATTCACGACTACACACTGCGGTTCAGAACGCTGGTGGCGACTAGCGGGTGGAATGAGGTGGCCCTAATTAGCTCTTACTGGCAAGGATTGAATCCCCATGTACAAGCTCAAATGGCTATCTATGATGACTCCGTTGGACTGGAAAGCTTCATGCAAAAGGCCAACCGAATTTCCCAGCGTCTGTCCGCCTGCCACGCCACCGAAGCCGCCCACCAGTCTGTCACACCCGGCACGGGTTCCCCAGTACCAGAGCCGATGCAAGTGGACATCTCCCGGCTCACCCCGTCAGAACGTGCTCGACGTCTCGTGGCCGGTCTGTGTCTATACTGCGCGGCGGCGGATCATTATATCAGGACCTGCCCACTCAGACCCCCATGTCCTGCGGTGAGTACCCTCCAACTAGACCCTGTCATTTCCACGTTGTCCATGCTGCCGCTAGAACTACTCACCCCAGACCTTTCTGTTTCAGTCCCTGCCCTCGTCGACTCAGGCTCCTCGGGCAATTTCACATCCCAGGACCTATTGAATCGTCTCCATCTGCCCTGGAAATGTCATGCCCAGGAGCTCCGAGTCGAGACCATCCAGGGAAAACCGCTAGGACGGGGGTGGGTGAAATATCGAGCACCGACACTAAGGCTCAAGATTAACACTCTCCACGAGGAGGAAATCACGTTTCTGGTACTGGAGGGACCCACCGTGGATATCATCCTGGGACGCCCCTGGCTAGTTCTCCATTCTCCAGCGATCAGATGGGACTCGTGTGAGGTGACTCGCTGGAGCGAGCACTGTCACTGCAACTGTCTCTCGTCATTACCCACTCCGCTCCCAGGATCTCACTCCGCTCAAGTTGCATCTATCCTCATCGAAAGCCCCAAACCTCGGGAGAAGGTCACGGCCCCATCTGATTACTGGGCGTTCCAGGATGTCTTCAGTAAGCAGGCAGCCACTCCGTTACCACCTCATCGGCCATGGGACTGCGCCATCGATTTGCTGCCTGGAGCAAAACTCCCCAAGGGTAGAGTATACCCGTTGTCCATCCCGGAGCGCAAGGCGATGGAGGAATACATCAAGGAGGCTCTTAACCAAGGATTTATCCGACCTTCCTGTCTCCAGCTGCGTCTAGTTTCTTCTTCGTGGGCAAGAAGCACGGGGGCTTGCGGCCTTGTATCGACTATCGGACTCTGAACTCCCATACCAAACATGAAACTGCCCTATCCACTTCCCCTGGTCCCGGCCGCCCTCGAGGAACTCTGTGGGGCCTGCATATTCTCCAAGCTGGACCTGCGACGTGCATACAACCTCGTTCAAATCCGGGAGGGCGACGAGTGGAAGACGGCATTCATTACACCATCTGGCCACTATGAGTACCTTGTAATGCCATATGGGCTAGCCAGTGCCCCGTCTGACTTCCAGGGATTCATGAACGAGGTGTTCCGGGAGTTCCTCCACTGCTCTGTGATTGTCTACATCGACGATATACTCATTTACTCCCGGAACGTGGCCGACCATCGCCAACACGTTCAGCAGGTCCTACAGCAGTTACGTCAACACCATCTCTTCTTAAAACTGGAGAAATGCGAATTCCATCACCCCACGGTACATTTCCTGGGTTACATCGTTGGCCAGGAAGGGATTCAGATGGATCAGGGGAAGGTTGATGCAGTCAAGGAGTGGCCTCTTCCCCAGACTGTAAAGGAGCTTCAGAGATTTCTAGGATTTGCTAACTTCTGTCGTCGATTCATCAAGGATTTCAGTTCCCACACTGCTCCTTTGACTTCCATGCTCCGAGGAAAACCCAAGTCCCTGTCCTGGACCACCAGCACCCACGAAGCTCTCACTAGACTCAGAACAGCCTTCAGCACGGCCACCATCCTTCATCCTGATCCGGACATGCCGTTCGTAGTGGAAGCGGATGCCTCCACCACCGGCGTTGGGGCCGTGCTGTCCCAACGTTATAGTGAGCCTCCTCGCCTCCAGCCTTGAGCATGCTATTCTAAGAAACTGACCCCAGCAGAGCAGAATTACGACATCGGCAACCAGGAGTTGTTGGCCATCAAACTCGCCCTGGAGGAGTGGCGGCACTGGCTGGACGGAGCAAACCATCCGTTCACAGTTATTACCGACCACAAAAATCTCCAATACTTCAGAGAAGCCAAGAGGCTTAACCCACGCCAAGCCCACTGGGCATTGTTCTTCACCAGGTTTCAGTTCACCATCACCTATCGTCCCAGGAATCGTAACAATAAAGCTGACGCCCTCTCACGCATGCACTCCCCAGACACACCTTCCGATCCTGAGCACATTCTCCGTCCAGCCCTGATTGTAAGCCCCATTCACTGGAACATCGAGGACATTCGAGCCGCCACTCTTACCGAACTCTTATCGATTTTGTGACTGACTTACCCAACTCCGATGGGAATACCTGCATCTTGGTGGTCGTAGATCGATTTTCCAAAGCCTGTAAGCTAATCCCCCTCCCAGGACTTCCAACCGCTCTCGACACTGCAGAAAGTTTATCCACTCACGTCTACAGAAACTTCGGAGTCCCCGAGGATATAGTCTCTGATAGGGGAGCTCAGTTTATCTCCCGCGTTTGGAGGGCACCACCGGCCTCATGCCGTTTTAGTGCATACTCGGGTACCAGCCCCCACTCTTCCCGTGGACAGGAGAACCGTCGGAGGTTCCAGCTGTAGACCACTGGTTCCGAGTGAGCGAGAGAGTGTGGGACTCAGCTCACCTCCATCTCCAACGTGCAGTGCGGAGGCATAAGGCCTTTGCAGATGCTCGGTGTACTTCCACTCCCACTTACCATCCAAGAGAGAAAGTATGGCTGTCCACCCGGGATCTGCGCCTCTGCCTGCCCTGTAAAAAGCTGAGTCCCCGCTACATTGGTCCGTTTCCGATACAGAGGCAGATCAACGAAGTCACCTACAAACTCCGACTCCCACCCAGGTACCGAATTCACCCCACTTTCCATGT
>NW_015505967.1:148742-170262 GCF_001515645.1 Sinocyclocheilus grahami
TAGACCACTGGTTCCGAGTGAGCGAGAGAGTGTGGGACTCAGCTCACCTCCATCTCCAACGTGCAGTGCGGAGGCATAAGGCCTTTGCAGATGCTCGGTGTACTTCCACTCCCACTTACCATCCAAGAGAGAAAGTATGGCTGTCCACCCGGGATCTGCGCCTCTGCCTGCCCTGTAAAAAGCTGAGTCCCCGCTACATTGGTCCGTTTCCGATACAGAGGCAGATCAACGAAGTCACCTACAAACTCCGACTCCCACCCAGGTACCGAATTCACCCCACTTTCCATGTTTCACTCCTTAAACCTCACTCTCCATCTGCTCCAGGACCCACCGAACCCGACGAACCTCCTCCTCCAGAAATCCTTGACCAACCGTCCATCTACCTGGTCCGAGACATCCTGAACTCGTGGCGACGGGGTGGTCGGCTGGAGTATTTAGTAGACTGGGATGGTTATGGACCAGATGAACATTCTTGGGTGGCCAGGGACGACATTCTGGACCCTTTGCTACTGGAGGACTTCCATTGCACCCATCCTGGTCGCCCCACACCCAGAACCCGTGGCTGCCCCTGTCGCCGCATGAGGGCGACAGGCCCTGGAGGGGGGGGGAATGTCAGGGATTCATCACAGGCACTGCAGTCACCAGCCAGGATAATCACCCGATCACAGTCACCTGAGTTCTGATCACCCGCACCTGCTGTCACCAATCAAGCCACACTACAAATCACAGTCACTCACTGTCCGGTCTACCGTTCACTCCTATGGACTGTTCTGGACTCTCTATACGATATTCTCCTAGAAAGACTTACCTTCTGGTTCTCCCGCGATCCTCCAACGACTCCTTGGAAGCTGTTCCATGACCTCCCACGAAACCGGCATCAGACACTCACCCTCATAACTCAGATAAGAACCCTGGAATCATTCACTCTGTTGACAGTCTCCTACCTTAACCTAACCTGTTCCACTCATCCACATCTTGTTCAATAAACCATCCTGTCTTTCACTTACCCGTTGTGTCTGGCCTTGCTGTATGACATCAGGTGCCTCGGTCACATAAATTCTGCCGAGTTTTTGAATGGTTTTATACGACAAGATGATAATTCTTCCATCATGCAAATTATGGTCATTTTCGTCAGTTAAGGCTCGTTAGCATTCGGCCTGCTTTAAATCAGACACAGAGATGCAGGGCGGTAAGATCGCATTTATTTGAATTAATTAATTATATAAAATGTATTTGAATTAGTGAGAGAGGGATGAAAGCTGCATGTGTGAACCTGCATCTGCGCGCCTCTCTCTACAAGCAATGAGGCTTAGTTACTTCAAAAGCAGCGATTTTTTTTACCCCCTCATTGCAGAGAAATATAACGTTGCGAGTCAGTAGCCTGTTGAAGCTATTTTACTAATAAAAGTTTCCATGCTGTGTTGTCATGTGCAATAATGTGTGTGCGTGTGTCTATGAAAGCAGCCTAGCTGTTACGCGTGCTTCGCATATGCCCCGTCTCAGAGTCTTAAACGGCGTGTTTATAATGTCTTATTTTTGTCTTGTTTTGCTAGTTCCTTATTAGTTGAGCTGGGGAGACGAAGCTATAAAGTGGAAGGAGGCGGACCCTCCAGGGAGCTCTGCCAGCCACAGTTTGCTCCGCAGCGACATCGCTACGTACCTTTTCTTAGTTTGTAATTTTAGTTTGGAGTGGGGAGTCCCAGCTTGTTTCTATTAGTTTAGCCATTTCTACCTTTGTTGCTGAGCTCCCCGTCTCGTACTTTTGGTTACTTTTGTGAGTAATTTGTGTTAAAATAAAGGATTATTTAGAAGACATTACCCATTGTCCATCTATTATGTTATGTGTCCCTTCCGACTCCTAGATTCTTATATAGGGACCGTAACATAATTGGGGGCTCGTCCGAACATTTTTTCAAATCACGTTAAAGCTTTGTTCACCAAAATTACATGGTTGGGAACTTTTTGTTTTTCGGACGTTGTTTAATCCGATTTACGATAGTTTAATTGCGAGACGCCTCACTTCGCGCGATATTGTACCACAAGCTTTAGTCATTCTTTACATTGTATATAGACAAAACGCTTTTTATTGCGCTAAATGGTAACTTTAGTGTATTTTTCACTTTCTTTGTTCCCTGTTCGCGCCAAGCTTTTGGTCTATTTTTGAATGAGCGGAAGTGTAATGACGTGGTTGCCTAGGGGTTTTCCAGTTATCGGGAATTATAATTATAAGCGGAAGCCTGCGCGTGTTGGTGGACACAGTTATTTTGTTTTCATGGGAAATGCAGGTGAGTGAAGTGTTTTGTCTCGTGCACTGCATCCTTTGGTGTATAGCGGCCTTTGCTCTTCTGTTAGGCTGAAGAGGCGTTGCCCTTTGGGCTTCACCTGTTTTTTTGTGTTAATAGTGTCGCAGGGGAGCGGTTAGCATTAGCTGCGAAAGCAGTTATCTCAGGAGCACGTCCGTAGGATCTTGGGTGGTTGTCTATTGCAGATTGGCCTCACAAACCTACTGGTTTTCAGTGCATAAGAACCCGCCGCAGAACCTGCGTGAAGACTAGGGATTTAGTGAGATGGGTGAGGTTTTGTTAGTTAGTACAGCTAAGGTGAGGCCTGTGTGTGCTTACTGTAAAAAGTGTGGCCATCTAATCAACAGCTGTTTTCTGTTGAACAAAAAGAAACCTAAGGCAGTCGCATTGGTCAAAATATCTACAGCACCGCAGCCCTCTAAATCTGAATGCATGGACTTGGACATTTATTCCCCTTTTATTATGAAGGGTGCAGTTTCATTGCCAGACAGCTGCATTAAAGTCCCAGTAACTATTTTACGTGATACTGCTGCTTCTAGGTCTGTTATTCTTCAAAGTGTGTTACCTCTTTCAGATAAAACCTCCTTAAGATGCGGTGAGCTGGTGCAGGGTTTTGGAATGAAGTTTGTTAATCTGCCCATGCACACTATTCAGCTCGAGTCGGATCTGGTATCAGGTCCAGTTGCGGTGGCTGCATGCACTGTTTTTCCCATTAAAGGAGTGGATTTTCTTTTAGGCAATGATTTGGCTGGGGGTAAAATTCTAGTAAATCCCGAGGTTACTACTGTGCCCCTTGTCTTTGAAGGCCCTGATGAATTACAGATGAAATATCACACAGTGTTTCCTGTGTGTGCTGTCACACATGCTATGGCCAAAGCTAATGTTTTAGAGCGTGATGGGTTAGAGGATAGCTTTATGATAGATCTTGATATAGAGTCTAAGTTATCCCCTGATATTAACTCTGCCGTGTGTCTTCCAAATACAATCTCTGATCCCATGGCGTCATGTGAAGGTGGCGTGCACAGTTCGCTCCATACTGTGTTAGAGCTGAAGAATCCATTGGAGAGTTTTGGCGGCACGCACATGTCCTGGAAACATTTGATTTCTGAGCAGAAGCGTGATCAGTCACTCGCCTCTTTATTTGAATTGGTTGTTTCTGAGAATGAGGTTGCAGACATGGCTTCTGGCTATTTTCTTAAAAATTATGTCCTGCTGCGTAAGTGGACACCATCTTACGCTTCCACACAGGATGACTGGAGCATTGTTACACAGGTTGTCGTTCCAGACAAGTTTAGAAATGAAATACTTAGTCTGGCACACGACAATCCTTTAGCTGGTCACTTCACACAGTTTTTTTGGCCAGGGTTAAAACGGGATGTGAAGTTACACTGTAGAACATGTGATACATGTCAAATATCTGGAAAGGCAAACCCAACCATCCCACCATACCCTTTGTATCCTATTCCAGCTGTTGATTCACCATTTGATCATGTTATCATTGATTGTGTGGGTCCATTGCCCCGTACTAAATCTGGCAATCAGTTTTTACTGACCATTATGTGTGCTGCAACACACTTTCCCGAAGCTATACCTATGAGTAAGATCACTGCACCGGCGGTTGTAAAAGCACTCATTAAGTTCTTTTCATTGTTTGGACTCCCTAAAGTAATTCAAACTGACCAGGGGACAAACTTTATGTCTCGTGTTTTTGCACAGGTGGCCGAACAGCTGAACATCACCACCCACCATTTTTCAAGTGCTTACCATCCGGAAAGTCAGGGCACACTGGAAAGGTTTCATCAAACTCTTAAATCCATGCTCCGTGCCTATTGTCTTGAATTTGAAAAAGAGTGGGATGGTGGTGTACATCTTTTGCTGTTTGCAGCCCGGGAAGTTGTGCAGGAGTCTACTGGTTTCAGCCCAGCAGATTTAGTGTTTGCTCATAATGTGCGTGGTCCCTTAAAACTGCTTCGGGAGAATTGGTTGAATGAGTCCAAACCGCGAAATCTGCTCGATTATGTCAGCTCTTTTCGCTACAAGTAACACCGTGCTTGTGAGCTGGCTACACAAAATTTGTCTGCTGCCCAGTCCAGGATGAAAGGCTGGTTTGATAAAAAGGCCATGATCAGACAGTTTAAGCCTGGGGATAAAGTCTTGGTGTTTTTGCCTATCCCTGGTTCCAGCCTTCAGGCACGTTATAGTGGCCCCTATGTCATAGAAAAGAGAGTTAGTGACAGGGATTATATTGTAGCTACTCCTGATCATGCACATCGTAGCAGGCTTTGCCACATTAATATGATTAAGCCTTATTATGATTGTGAGCATTTGAACAAACCTAGCTCTGGTGATATAAACACAGTTCTGGCCTTGTCAAATGCTGAGTGTTTTTCAACGTTATGTTCACCTCGGTCTAGCGTTTTGCAGGTACGTGATCCTTCTGTGTCACCATCACCGGGTGATGATATTGTCCTTGAGGCCCGTGAGTCATTGTCTGCTCCTGAAATTGGTTGTGACATTGAGAGTCCTTCTGTCGCTACAGTTCAGGGCCGTTTAAAAAATTCTGAGATGCTTGCAAATCTTGATTCTTGTTTTTTGCATCTCCCCTGTTCACAGCGTACAGATATAGTAAAGTTAATCAATTGTCATGTTTCGTTGTTTATGGATGTGCCGTCCCAAACACACGTATTGCAGCATGACATCGACATTGGTGACAACACGCCGATTAAACAGCACCCGTACCGTGTCAATCCTGAAAAACGTCAGCGCCTCCAAAACCAAGTTAACTATATGTTGTCGCATTGCATTGCGGAACCCAGTATTAGTTCATGGAGTTCGCCCTGTCTTCTTGTTATCAAGTCTGATGGGTCTGACCGTTTTTGTACAGACTTTAGGAAGGTTAACAATGTCACTAAGCCTGATTGTTATCCTCTTCCTCGCATGGAAGACTGTGTCGACCGTGTGGGGTCAGCAGCTTTTGTGACAAAGTTAGACCCCCTTAAAGGCTATTGGCAGGTGCCTTTAACTCCGCGTGCCAAAGAAATTAGTGCATTTGTTACCCCTGATGCATTTTTTCAGTATACTGTAATGCCTTTTGGGGTACGCAATGCGCCCGCTACTTTTCAGCGGTTAGTTAACCGCGTTTTGTGGGGGGTGCCAGGGTGTGAGGCGTATTTGGTCAACATAGTTGTTCACTCTGCAACATGGGACGAGCACATCAATCAGTTAAAAAAAGTATTTCAGAGGCTGACTGAGGCAAATCTAACTGTTAATTTGGCTAAATGCGAGTTTGCTAAAGCGACAGTAGTCGCTTTAACTCCGCGTGCCAAAGAAATTAGTGCATTTGTTACCCCTGATGCATTTTTACAGTATACTGTAATGCCTTTTGGGGTACGCAATGCGCCCGCTACTTTTCAGCGGTGAGTTAACCGCGTTTTGTGGGGGGTGCCGGGGTGTGAGGTGTATTTGGACGACATAGTTGTTCACTCTGCAACATGGGACGAGCACATCAATCAGTTAAAAAAAGTATTTCAGAGGCTGACTGAGGCAAATCTAACTGTTAATTTGGCTAAATGCGAGTTTGCTAAAGCGACAGTAGTTCACCTTGGTAAAATTGTGGGTGGTGGCATGGTAAAGCCGGTAAATGTAAAAATTGAGGCCATCACGTCATTCCCAATTCCTTCCACTCGTCGCGAATTACAGCGGTTCTTGGGAATGGCGGGGTATTACCGTTGCTTCTGTAAAAACTTTTCTTCAGTGGTTGCCCCACTCACTGACTTGTTGAGTCCGAAAACTGCGTTTAAGTGGTCACCAGAATGCCAGCATGCTTTTGAGTCTCTTAAAGCCCTCCTGATGCATGCACCTGTCCTTGCTGCCCCAGTGTACGATCATGCTTTTAAACTAGCTATTGACGCTAGTGATGCTGGAGCAGGTGCTGTTTTGTTGCAGGATGGGCCTGATGGCGTCGAGCACCTTGTGTGCTATTTTTCAAAAAAAATTCAAAAATATCAAAAGTCGTATTCAACGATTGAAAAAGAGGCTCTTGCTCTAATTTTGGCCCTTAATAATTTTGAGGTTTATATTGGTTCCTCCTCTTGTCCAGTTACTGTTTATACAGACCACAATCCTCAAATTTTTATTCATCAAATGCGCAATTCCAATCAGCGCCTAATGAGATGGGCTTTGTTTGTCCAAGCTTTTAATTTAGAAATAAAACACATAGCCGGTAAAAATAACGTTCTGGCTGATGCATTGTCGCGTGTTGTTACGTGGTGATTGGTGGCTTTCCTTTTTTTCGGCTCACCATTCACCATCTGGGGGTGGGGGTGTTACGCGTGCTTCGCATACGCCCCGTCCCAGAGTCTTAAACGGCGAACTAAACAGTGTTTATAATGTCTTATTTTTCTCTTGTTTTGCTAGTTCCTTGTTGGTTGAGCTGGGGAGACGAAGCTATAAAGTGGAAGGAGGCGGACCCTCCAGGGAGCTCTGCCAGCCACAGTTTGCTCCGCAGCGACATCGCTACATACCTTTTCTTAGATTGTAATTTTAGTTTGGAGTGGGGAGTCCCAGCTTGTTTCTATTTGTTTAGCCATTTCTACCTTTGTTGCTGGGCTCCCCGACTCCTACTTTTGGTTACTTTTGTGAGTAATTTGTGTTAAAATAAAGGATTATTTGGAAGACATTAGCCGTTGTCCATCTATTATGTTATGTGTCCCTTCCGACTCCTAGATCCTTATATAGGGACCGTAACACTAGCCTAGGCTACTGCATATAGTTTTAGTTTAGCTATAAGCCCCAGCCCGACCCGAACCCGAAGCTATTCATTAAACATGAACCCGACCCGAAAGTATTTCGGGACCCGTTGGGCTCAGGTCAGGTAGCAGACCTCTAGTTGTGATTGGCTGAATACCTCAAGCGTGTGACGGAAATGTTGCGCCCCTTACCATACTGTGATGCCCTGTTTCCCAGCGCGACAAGACAAAAACAATAAAACCCATTACAAATGAGGCATTTTTTGCATCCAGTGGGGACATAATTACTGATTATAATGACTTATACTGTCTTTTTACGTGTCGCATATCGTGCTGCGTAAACCTAAAACCATGTCTGGAGAAACGACAAACAACAAGCACTTCACAGTGTACTCTACACTGCTCAAAACTCATGTTTGAATTGTCAGTGGCAAATTCTTTAAATATAAAAAACGTACTTACAGGCTGTGAGTCAGAAGCGCCAGACTGTCCTTGCAAAGTTGGAACTGCCCCACTTTATAGAAACAGACACCGGCATTGTAGGCTACGTTCACAGGAAACAGTCCTTGTCCTCGGCAAAATGCGCTGCACACATCTAAATATTTGGGTTGTACTGTTCTGAAACAGTGTTGTAAATACAACTTAACCACTGATTTCTAGTTGTGTCCTCTTTTGGAAGGCCAAACAAAGTAGTTTCGCTTTCACAATGAAACGCCCAGCGTCTCACACACGGCGGCTTAGAATGTGGAGCTTGTGGCAACCACATGTGATGACCCCGGGCTGGACTCTGCTTCGTCCACGGTGAAAGCCGATCCGGCGATTCACAGCGCGAAGTTGATGTATTTTCTCAGCGACCAGCACGGATCAGCTCTAAGCATGACGAAGCGGATATCGTCCTCTTTTGGAAGGCCAAACAAAGTAGTTTCGCTTTCACAACGAACCAGCACGGATCAGCTCCAGGCATGACAAAGCGGATATTGTCCTCTTTTGGAAGGCCAAACAAAGTAGTTTCGCTTTCACAACGAAACACACATCGTCTCCACGACATGGCAGCAGCGGCAACAACAATACTACAGTGAGAATGAAAGTTACACCTTCTTTCTTTGCGTGAACATTTGGGCGGCGTTATGCAAATCTTCCCACATCGTGACGTAGACATGTGGGGGCGTTTTAGAACGAGCCGTTTTAGGAGGGCGTGGTTGACTCTTAACTTTTATAAAGAATATCTCTTTGGACTTGAGACTTTAGTCTTTGCAACTTTACAAATCTTCTTTATGCACCAAGAGCTTGTAACACTCAAAAGAGAAACGAAAAATTTAAATCACATCATATGACCCCTTTAAATAAATACTATGCAAACATAGTGCACTACTGTAATACTATATTTATGTGTAAATCCAAATTTCAAGTACACTACCCATACTATCTAGACAGCATATATCAATATTACTGATTACACTGTACAGTTTACAAGATAAGATTTTTGTCAATGGATTTGTATCTGTGACAGGATCTGTAGTGCTTGCTTTAAGTGCTGAATTTTTAACATTAGATCTTTATATCTTTCCTTTTCTTTGAACAAAACAAATGCTTCAGAATGGTGGATTCATTATTATGCTTAATGAAAAACAACAAATTAGTACATAGAACTAAACAGAATTTTTATTAACAAAAATGCAGACATGTGGACCACAATATATTTATTATGCTATATTTTTTTTAGGCTATATGTTTGTTTTTTTCCTGCATGTCATGTGAGGGGCTTTGTATATACCTGTGTTGTAACACAAGTAAATGAAATTTTTCTTAATGAAAAAAAAAATAACAACGAACAAAGTATTACGGCTGTCTTCTTCTTGCTGTCCACCTGCCAATTCATGGTGGACACAAGAATAACCATAATTTTAACCACACAAACACTGGTGTCAAAAGTATTCACATTCATTACTCAGGTAGAAGTATAGATACTAGGGTTTAAAAAGACTTCTGTAGAAGTTGAAGTATCAACTCAAGCTTTTTACTCAAGTAAAAGTGCAAAAGTACTGGTTTCAAAACTACTTAAAGTATAAAAGTAAAAGTAATGTAAGGAAAAAAATGCCATTAAGGACAAAAGCTTAGGCCGCGCCACAGGGGCCTATTGTGCACTACCCCAGCTCCTCAAAAAAACATTTTTCTAAAGGCCATAATGACTATGTTACATTAAAATGTTAATGTTGAAAAATGTGGGATGCACTAGACTACCTGTTTCAGCCGCATACATGCCCACTGAAAATGAACGCATTTTAGTACAAAGCAAATACATTAAAGAACCATATATGTGTACTACTGAGCATTAAAATGTGTTTCATGGAGCGGAAGATATGATGACTAGTTGCTTATAAGTATTGTAATGGTGCAAAAAGTCAAACTTCAGAGGCATGTCATCAATAACCTTTATTGGAATGTAAATGTACATCCAAGCTTAGCTGCAGGAATCTGTGAGGGCAACGGACAAGAAAATTGGTGTACCCAGGGCAGGCTTACCCTAAACCTACAATTACCCTTGTATGGTTGTCTATATACAATAAACATTAGTGCTGTCAAAATGAATGATTAATCCAAGTGATTAATCAACAAATAAAAATTAAAAATAACTCATAATCCTGCTACCTTCCTCTAATGGCAACAATGTCACATTTAACTAGAAGATGCGTTGTCAATCGCAAACGCTAATTTATTCAAACATCTATCTGTCGAACTACCGACTGTAGCTTAATTTGTGGAGGACGAAGAGAAAGCACCCGTTTGATAAATGAGCCAGTAGTGGCGAAATAATAACTTTTAAGAAATAATCTTTTTTGAGTAACGACCCCAACACTGGCTATGTCCTTGCTGGAGTGTGACGTGATTTGTGTCATGTGCAGGTGCGATGGATCGCGTACAAACCAATAGGGTGTCGGAATGGTATATGTTTATACTTCTCATCCAACCACAATCAAATTCACTCTATCCGGATGGCCCGATTTATCTGGATAGGTTTTTTTTTAACGATGACAAGCCGGAATGAAATAGGAGTAACGAGGGTATTTTTAAAATGTAAGGAGTAGAAAGTACAGATAATTGCGTGAAAATGTAAGGAGTAGAAGTAAAAAGTCGGCTGAAAAATAATTACTCCAATAAAGTATAGATACCCAAAATTTCTACTTAAGTAAGGTAATGAAGTATTTGTACTTGACACCTCTGCACACAAATAGCATAGGATTGAGCAATGTTGCAGTTCATAATATCCAAAAGTGTGCACGCAAGTCCATTCAACAAGGTGTAGCACCTTGCTGTAATTTCAATAATAATTAACGGAACACAGTGGTGCTTTTTGTTAAACACCCTTGGTCACCATTACCAGCATCTTGAGCAGCACGATTCACTCATGGAAATCATGCCACCCGAGTCCAAATGCCCAAATACAGAACATTATGTCTGATTTTCTGAAAATTCTGAGTGTCTTTAGGGGTGTTTTTCCAAATATTTGTGAAGGGAGAAGTTTATTATGGACTACTTAACCAAACTGTTAACTAAACAGAAGGTTTTGGATTGTATCCCCTTTGATCGCATGTGGATTTCCTCTAACGAAATAAAACCAAGCATGGTAATTAAAGGCTATCTAAAATTAAAAGAGAAGCCTGCTTCAAAAACATTGAAATCTGTGGAGACACATAAAAGTCAAGATTTAGGGATGAGTGACAATATTGTGATGGTAGAACCACTTATGCCAAATATAGATGACACACCAGAGAAACTTTGTTCCAAAAAATTAAAGACTGACCATTCCTTCTTGAGATGCAAGAGAATTTTTTAACACTCTTATCCAAGAAAATATTGAGAATTCTGGGCACCTGGAGAGATTTGAGAAAACACAGTTAGTATTGGGACACTGAAAAAGTCAAATGATTTTGAGCTGAATGAAGGACTTAAAGGGATAGTTCACCCCTAAATGAAAATTCTGTCATTAATTACTCACCCTCATGTCGTTCCAAACCCGTAAGACCTTCGTTCATCTTCGGAACACAAATTAAGATATTTTTTATGAAATCTGAGAGCTCTCTGACCCTGCATAGACAGCAACGCAATTGCAATATTCCCAGTCCCTGAAACCTAGCAAGGACAACGGTAAAACAGTCCATGTGACATCATTGGCTTAAATTAAATTTTTGAGAAAAAATCGAGAATACTTTTTGTGCGCAAAGAAAACAAAAATAACATAATTTATTCAATAATTCTTCTCCCCGAGTTACCATCTTCCGCCATTTTGGAAAGTACCACGACGCATGTGAGAGGTTTCCCCAGAACGTAATCAACGTAATCAGTGTTGTTTATGTTCAGCATGTGCACATTTTCTCCCGAATGTAAACAACGCTGATTATGTTGATTATGTTCTGGGGAAAGCGCGCACATGCATTGAATAAATTGTTATTTTTGTTTTCTTTGTGCACAAAAAGTATTCTTGTAGCTTCGCAAAATTGAAGTTGAGCCACGGATGTCACATCAACTGTTTTACCAATGTCCTTGCTACGTTTCTCGGACTGGGAACATTGCAGTTGCGTTGCTGTCTATGCAGGGTCTGACAGCTATATAATAATAATAATCTCCCAGGTTAAATAGGAAATATGCACACTTTGACTTCCATATACCCTAGCTCTTAAGAGTTTTCTGTCACACTGCTATCTCTTTGTGCTATCTCTTTTAAAACACAAGTGTGTTAAAAGTTCATGTTGTTATCTGTTCTTTTAATGTCAGGGGTATTCGAGATTTGACTAAATGAAACTTTGTCCTATTATTCAGTCATTTGGAAATATTTGTTGTCTGTTCAGAGACATCTTCTTGTTTGGTTGTAAAGTAAAATGGCTGCAAAATTGCGCCACTCAATAGAAAAGAAAAAAACCACTTAATTTTAACAGTAGAACATCAAGTAAATTAAACTTCAGGGATATAATTTTTTTACGTTAAAAAAGCATAAGTGATTGTGAATCAGTTTCTCTTGCTTTGATGCAAATGAAAGTGACAACAGGTGCACTGGAGAGGCAACAGCAAGACAACCCCCCAAAAGGGAATGGTTTTACAGGTGGTGGCCACAGATAATTGCTTTCTCTTTATCCATCCAGATTTGTACCTATTTTTGTGTTTTGTTAGGGTCAGACCATCTTATGACCAACTTATTTTCTTTAGTAGAGTAGAAGAATACTCCAGAATGGGATGAAAACTTTGAGGGTGATATTGTCCCTGTCAGCATTGATCACTAAACTGAACCCTAGTGTAGCGAATCAGCTCATAAGGAAATATGAATACTTAATCATAACTAGTTATAATTAATTATAAATATTTAGATCCGCTGTAGATATTTACTTGACCTCTCAGGGTCAACTGTCTGTCAATTCTAAGAACGTTAATTTCCTGGTTAAGGGAAATAACTTTCTTACTGTACAATTCTACAAAGAGCTTGTAGCATAAATCTGCATGATTAAGTGACTCCAGTTATGAGCAAACAATTAACAACGTCAAGTGTGATACAAGTAAGACTTTATTAACTACATAAACACTTAAACTAGTCCAACATACTACATAAACACTTAAACTAGTCCAACCTACCACATAAACACTTAAACTGGTCTAACATACACATACACACACACACATACAGTTTGTATAGGAAAGGGTTAAAGCTTAACGCAGTAGAGAAGATTGACAGCATTTTCATTTAATTTAATTTTTCCCATTCTGTTTACTCATTTCATCAATATCCTGTCAGGCTTAATTGTGATTATTTTTCATAGGTTGTGGACATGGACTTGTTCTACATGCAGAATTTTTTTTGTTTATTTGGTTAATTCCAAGGTTCTCTTCCTGGAGCAGTGGGCCTTTTAAAGATACTGCATTATCTCAATCATAAATTCACTGGTTTGTAGTCCAAATAGTTTTACCATTTACTGAACTTTGTAATTGTAGTTATTTACTTACTGAAATGCTGTTTGAAATGTTCAAATGTAATTATGCTTATTTAAAATAATACATACTCATAAGCCCCAAACCCTTTGTTTTGACTTTCTTTTTGAATTTAGCATTAGTACTAATTCCTGATTAACAAAGCACACATTATCTCTTTGTGTATAATTGGATTAAAGCTAACAAGCCATTTATGGGGGGGAAAAGTCAAGTGCCTTTGAACTGAATATGGACATCCATTAATGTGATCTTCTACATATTCAGGTCACAACTTAAACAAAAAGACTTTGCCATGATTTTAATTTCCTAATGAATGAATGGAGACTCAACGCATCAGTGAATGCCACATTAATATACAAATGATTTTAGCATGGCTTTTCTCAAACAGAGGATACATCCTGCCCTCTTTGTCCCACTAACGTCCTGTCGCAGGATGCGTTGTGGCATCTGTGGCGGTTTGTCTTGGCAAGCTATCACAGTGCAGGTGGAGCAAAATATTAAAGAGTCAGATGTTACATGCTCAGAACACAAGCTTCAAAGCCACAACAAGGTCATAAATTATTTTCTCCAAATGCTGTATGAAGGTAAATGTAAAAATTGATCAAGTTCAAACATTTGGGTTTAAAGGGGTCATATGATGCAATTTCAAGTATTCCTTTCTCTTTGGAGTGTTACAAGCTGTTCGTGAATAGATAAGATCCCTAAAGTTGCAAAGACTAAAGTCTCAAACCCAAAGAAATATTCTTTATAGAAGTTAAGACTGGTCCACGCCCTCCTAAAACGCCTCGTTCAAACATGCCCCCACATGTCTACGTCACGATGTGGGAAGATCTGCATAACGCCATCCAAATGTTCACGCAAAGAAAGAATGCGTAACTTTATTGTTGCTGCCACTGCCGCCGCCATGCTGTGAAGACGCTGTGTGTTTCGCTGCGAAAGCGAAAATACTTTGTTTGGCCTTCCAAAAGAGGACATGACTAGAAATCAGTGGTTAAGTTGTATTAATAACAGTGTTCCAGAACAGTTCAACCCAAATATTCAGATATGTGCAGCACATTTTATGGAGGACTGTTCCCTGATCCTGGTAGAGTAGACTACAATGTTCTGACTCACAGTCTGTAAGTACGTTTTCATATTTAAAGAATTTGCCACTGATGATTCAAAGTTCAAACGCGAGTTTTGAGCAGTGTAGTAAGTAAGTGAGTAATGCTTGCAGTGAGTTACGCTTGTAGTTTGTCATTTCTCCGATCACAAATGCAGACATCGTTTTATGTTTACGCAGCGCGATGCAATGCAACACGTAAAAGGACAGTATAAGTCATTATAATCAGTAATTATGTCCCCACTGGATGCAACAAATGCCTCGTTTATAATGGGTTTTAATGTTTTTGTCTCGTCGCTCCAGGACATGGCATCACAGTATGGTAAGGTGTGTAACATATCTGTCACATGCTTGAGGTATTCGGCCAATCACAACGCACTGGATAGCTGGCCAATCAGAGCACACCTTGCTTTTCAGAACAATAAGCTTTGTAAAAATCGACACATTTCAGAAAGGCGGGGCATAGGGGAGAAACAATAATGTACAGTATGTGGAAAATAATGTGTTTTTTAACCTTAAAAACGGATAAACACATTTCATTACACCAAATACACAAAATAATGTTCTTTTTAGCAGCATCATATGACCCCTTTAATATAATATTATAAATAAAATGGGTGTTTCTTCGAGGACAGTCACATTATGTCCCAAGGGTTTATTAGCTTTTTTTTTAACTGATTAGGTTTATGTTTTAATTGTTAGAAATTTCTAAATTTGGTGGGTATAATCATTAAAAGCAACTGATCTCATTTGGTTACATAACAATATTCTATTAGAAAACCTCAATGTTATTTTAGTATCATTGATATACTACAATACTTACATTTACATTTTAGTCAGTTAGCAGTCGCTTTTATCCAAAGCGACTTCCAAATGAGGACAATGGAAGCAATCAAAATCAACAAAAGAGCAATGATATACAAGTGCTATAACAAGTCTCAGTTTAACGCAGTACACATATCAAGTTTTTTTTTTAAATAATATAATAAATAAAAAGAAAACAGATAGAATAGTAAAAGAATAGAGCAAGCTAGTGTTAGAGGTATTTTTGCTTTTGTTAATTGTATAATAAATGAAAAGAAAACAGATAGAATACAAAAAGATTAGAAAGCAAGTGTTTTTTTTAAGAAAACAAGAAGCAAATAAATAGAGTGCAAGTCTAAAAGGGACAAGGGGTTTTTTTGTTTGTTTTTTTAAGAATAGAATTAGAATAGAGAGAGCTAGAGTTAGAGGGTCAAATAAAGATGGAAGAGATGTGTTTTTAGCCGATTCTTGAAGATGGCTAAGGACTCTGCTCGGATTGAGTTGGGCAGGTCATTCCACCAGGAGGGAACATTTAATTTAAAAGTCTGTAAAAGTGAATTTATGCTTCTTTGGGATGGCACAATAAAGCGACGTTCACTTGCAGAATGCAAGCTTCTAGAGGGCACATAAGTCTGAAATAATAAATTTAGGTAATGAATTTAGGTAAAGGGGTGCAGAGCCTGTGGTGGTTTTGTAGGCAAACATCAATGCCTTGAATTTTATGCGAGCAGCTATTGGTAGCCAGTGCAAATTGATGAACAGAGGTGTGACGTGCATTCTTTTTGGCTCATTAAAAATTAATATTGCTGCCGCGTTCTGGATTAATTGTAAAGGTTTGATAGAGCTGGCTGGAAGACCTGCCAAGAGAGCATTGCAATAGTCCAGCCTGGACAGAACAAGAGCTTGAACAAGAAGTTGTGTTGCATGTTCCGAAAGAAAAGGCCTGATCTTCTTCATGTTGAATAAAGCAAATCTGCAGGACCGGACAGTTTTAGCAATGTGGTCTGAGAAAGTACGCTGATCATCAATCATAACTCCAAGGTTTCTGGCTGTTTTTGAAGGAGTTATGGTTGATGTGCCTAACTGGATGGTGAAATTGTCATGAAACGATGGGTTTGCTGGAACCACAAGCAGTTCTGTCTTGGCAAGGTTGAGTTGAAGGTGATGGTCCTTCATCCAGCAAGAAATGTCTGTTAGACAAGCAGCTATCGTCGGACCATCAGGATGGAATGAGAGGTAGAGTTGAGTGTCACATCAGCATAGCAGTGGTATGAAAAGCCATGTTTCTGAATGACAGAACCTAGCGATGCCATGTAGACAGAGAAGATAAGTGGTCCAAGAACTGAGCCCTGAGGCACCCTAGTAGTTGCGATGTTGCGACTTGGACACCTCACCTCTCCAAGATACTTTGAAGGACCTATCTAATAGGTAAGACTCAAACCACTGGAATGCAGTTCCTGAGATGCCCTTTGCCAATAGGGTTGACAGGAGGATCTGGTGGTTAACCATTGTAAAAGCAGCGGACAGATCCAGCAAGATAAGTATTGAAGATTTGGAATCTGCTCTTGGTATATTCTTCTTAAATATATATTAATATCCGCTCTTCTAATACGTTTGTATTATTTTTTTACTTTATTATTTTAAATGGGTTTTTATTATTATTATTATTATTATTATTTTCATTTTAAAATATGTTTTGTTTTCATTGTTTTTGTAATTTTGTTAGTGTTTGTTTTTATTAGATTGATTGTTGATTGATTTTTATTAGATTGTCTATATAGTTTTTATTTATTTTTATTTCAGTTTTAGACCAAGTTATAACTTTTTTAGTGCATCATGAAAATGTTTCCTTGGCAGCTGTTTGCTTATTTATTTGTTTGTTTATTTATTTATTTGCTAACATTTATCTTATTTCAAATATCAAACATTTATCTTAGTTAATGTTAATAACCCTTTTTTAAAACACAATCAGAGTGTCTTACAATCTTCATCTAGAGTCAGCCTTTAAGTCTGAATAATTAAAAAAAGAGTCTGTCAGTTATATATCATATTCATTAATCCCTGTTTTTCTTTTAAGACACTGTGTTACATTAAAGCAACTTCAGGAGATTCCTGCACTACTAAAAACACATCTTGGATTGTTAAACATGACACAAAATAAATCCAACCATCCAGAAAGTTAGATTCAGTGGCTTTGATTTAGGTTGTAATAGGCTTGTCGTAGAACAAGGTAAACAAGCTCTATATTTTCTAGAAAGTAAGATCGATTATGCCATGAGAAGTTGTTGTGCCCATGGTATGCCACTCAGAATATAGATAACAGGAATTTGCATGTCTGTCCAGATGTTGGGGAAAGTTTATTTGATTTATAGACAATGGAGCTGTCAGCATGAGCCGTTCTCGTCAGAGCTGTTTATTTACTGCCATGAGCAGACGCGGAGATTGTGGCTGTTTGAATAGTGATGATCAGACATGCTTTGCACTGCAGCTCAATGTGAGCAATGGTATGGAAATTAGAGAGAGGCCATAATTTAATTTCTATAACTCTAAATAACATAGAATGCTATATTAGGTATAGCCTTTTATAGATATTTATGGATATTATACATGCAATAAAAATGACACATAAAAAGCAATATTACTGTTTTAAAAAATGTTTCCTGAAAAGAGAACAAGATGCTGCATCATGGTTTTGACACTATAGGAATGCTTGGTGTGAAAGCAAAATCTGTTGGCTAGAGTACCTAGGAGGTAACTAGGGAGGCTGCAGCTTCAGCTTTGAAAAAGTTCAGCTGTGAAAGTAAAAAAGTGAAGTGAAAGTCACGTGTAGCCAAGTATGTTGTCCCATGCTTGGAATTTGTGCCCTGCACTTAACCCATCCAAGTGCACACACAGCTGTGAGCAGCGGGCAGCAATTTTTGCTGTGGCACCCGGGGAGCAGTTGGGGGTTCAGTAGGTCTCAAGGGTCTCACCTCAGTCGTGGTATTGAGGGTGGAAGAGAGTGCTGGCATTCCCTTTCCCTCAACCTGAAATCCCTACTGGTACCGAGACTCGAACCCGTGACTTTTGGGTTACAAGTCAGACTCTCTAACTAGGCCACAACTGCCCCCATTTATCGAATTATTTATCAACAGTTTTACATCTAGGCTGTACACAATTATAACTTAAATCCTAGCAAAATGGCTATGATTACAGTACAATAAAACAAGTTCAGCTTTGGTTGACCATTTGGCAGAAAAGGGGCATCTCATGACAGCCCACATGTGGAAAACGAAATATGAAGTTGTTTATCCGTTTTCTACCCATAAACCAAAAAGCAAAAAAATCAAGCCAAAATCGTGTTTTTCCATTTTTTTGTTTGTTGTTTGTTTGTTTCAAATGAAAAAAAAAAATTATAATAATAAAGGCACCGTTTTCTAATTTCTTCTAATTTCATTTAAAATTGAGAAACAAACTGTCAAAACTCGGACCATTATGTCAACAAGTTTACTAACTATGCTCACAGTGATTGGTTGATAGGGGTTGGTTTTCTGTCAGTGGTTTAGTTATATTGTTTATGATTGTACGAGATATCAAGTTTTTCGAGATATCAATGTCACTAATTAAACAAATATATGTTCAGCTAATTGTCAACCGCCTACATGTCTGCATCTAAGTATGCATCAGCTGATATGCATATGAGTAGCCTTTTAATTAACAGACTAGAATAGCCATGGCTGGTAATAAAACATTGTGCAATCGTAAAAGAAAACCAAACTAGACGCAAGAACAACTGTTACTTCTTGCCAAGTTACATGAAAAGAGTGACATAATAAAAAGGACATTTGGAGTTGAGATGACTTCCAAAACCAAAAAAGAAGCATGGAAAAATATATGTGTGCAAATAAATGTGACTTTCCCACTTCCCACCAAACGTATAGCCATTTTACAATGGTTTGTGATTTGGTCTTAGTGACTTTGGAGTCCTCTTGACTACCCCTAACTTGTCACAAATTTAGGAGTCCTAAAATTAGGTCTGCCACACCTATTATTTTTAAGATATTCTCTTAAATCAGCAAGTTAGGAACTACTTTTAGCTTTAAGATGTTTCATGAATATGGCCCCTAGAGGAAACTACATGAAAAAGCAGGAGACATCTTGCTCCATCAACTGCCTGCTCTAAAAATCAGTCCTTTTCAGAGGAGAACAGCAAACATGATTTCCGAAGATCCAGCCTGGAAGGGCAGAAGATGAGAGTGGACTCCTCTCTGATGTCTTGCTCCCCGACACCTCTAAGGGGAAGCTCAGACAGCCACGGCCACCTTCTAACCCTCCTTCCAAGAACTGGAACCAGGTACCAGATCAGAAGTATTTACGGGGGTTGAAGGACCCTGACCACGGTATGGAATTAATTTCTGAAATGCCGCCAATTGAAACTTCGCCCCTCTGAACTATCAAATTTACAGCAGTGCCAAAGAGGCCAAAGGGTGAAATCTGAGAGTCAAGGAGAAAATATTTCTCCCTCTCCTTAATCCCTGAAAGGTTCAGCCACAGATACCACCTTTTGGCAACCGTAGCTTCCATTAAACAGCTGAAGGCACACGCCATCTGCTTTGTGGCACAGAAGGCAAGATCTGTGGCTCCGACTTAGTCCAGAGACAGTCCCTTGCCTTGGTCCAGGTCTTTCAATACATTAGCCTGGTAGACCTGC
The DNA here is from genome assembly GCF_001515645.1 of Sinocyclocheilus grahami. NCBI lineage: Eukaryota > Metazoa > Chordata > Actinopteri > Cypriniformes > Cyprinidae > Sinocyclocheilus > Sinocyclocheilus grahami. Next base: position 168,366 of record NW_015505967.1, read on the forward strand.
AGCACTGCCATGATCTGCAGGCCATCACTGGCTATTCCCAATGCTGTGTAGGCCTTGCTCACCAGCCGCAAAATACGAGGTCTGTCTGGAAAGTATCCAGCCATGTAATATGAAGTCTGGCATGGTTTTGAGGGCAATAGGAAAGGAGACTTCAGCCACACCACAGAAGAAATAGCTCACAAGCGACTCTTCAACTCGGAGCATCTTCTTATATCCAGCCTGACAGCACCAGTATGGCAAGCCGTTTTGACTTTTATTCTTTCTCAGGATATTAATTCTTGATATCAACAATTCAATTTTTACTAGTTAAAATGTTAATTCTTGATATCAGGAATTAGATTTCTACTAGTAACGATTACTATTTTTGAAATCAGCAATTACATTTCCACTAGTAACAATGTTAATTCTTGATATCAAGAATTTTCACTAGTTAATTGTCACCATAGGCTGCCATTCAAAATCAATTGTTGATATCAAGAATTAATTTCTTACTAGTTGAAATTCCAATTTCACATATCAGAAATACAATTCTTACTAGTAAAAACCTTTATTTTTGATATCAGTAATCACATGGTTACTAGTGACAATCAAACTGTTGATTTCAAGAATTAACATTTCAACTAGTGACAATTAATTCTTGATATCAAGAATTCACATTGTTACTAGTAAAAATTTAATTGTTGATATCAAAAATTGTATTTCTACCAGTAAGAAATACAAAGCTGATATGTGCATTTAGAATTGTAACTAGTAAGAAATGCATTTTTGATATCTGTAATAGTTTTGTCGCCCTTTTAACATTTAAACATATGAATTGTTGATATCAAGAATTACATTTCCACTAGTAACGACACGAATTCTTGATATCAACAATGACGTCATCACTCGCAGAAATACGTTTATCATATCAAAAATGAAATTACAACAATTATATCTGTATCTTAATTCTTACATGTTAAAATTACATTTTCACTAGTAAAAATTGTTATTTAAGATATCATGAATTCCTTTTTGGATATGTGCATAATTTAATGACGAGTGCAACCCTTTATGAATGTTTATGGCGGATAGACGACAAGGTACAGAGCCCAAAAGAGAATGGGCACATTAGATTGCCCTCTCATGAAAATAAAACGCTCCTGTAGGCTATTTTTAATCATTATTTTGTTTTAATTTTGGCAGAGGCTACTTATGCTAACTTCGCCTACCAACGTGTGATAGTGTTACACAACACTGCAAAAAGACTTCATATAACTGTTAGCTTCAGTGGTGCAGATGGTAGAGCACAAAGCATTTGTGTTTTGACGCAAAGGACCCGAGTTCGATTCCGCCTTCTGCCGAACTCGTTCTTATCCCTTTTCACATCCCGTATCACATCGGAAAGGCATATATTTTCTAAAAAATGAAGGAAATTATCGAAAAGTGGAAAATAAAGTGTGGATATTGGTTAAGGTTAGGGCTAGTTGTAGAGGCGGCATCCATTTAATAATTTTTAAATAAAAATTATAATTTACACTCAATACGTTATTATTGTAGCCTATACTGTTTTATAATGTAGCCTACTACAATAATGAGGTGCAGATATTGGCCACTATTTGCATTAAGTAGTACGAACAGCATCAAAGTACTATTACTGCGAGAAAATACTCCTATTATTAAAGTGTAAATATTGCTAAGAAAATATGCTATTTTCACTTAGTGTAAATAGAATTCATTGTATTCAAATAGCCCCTGACAAAATCAAATTCTAAACTAACAGCCATTTCAACTGGAAGATGAAGGCTGTGATATTAATTTTATCCACTAGAGAGAGCCACAGGATAAGGAATCTTCTAAGCCTTTTTCAGTTTTGTTGAAAATAAATGCAATAAATGTGTATAACCGTAGTGTAGCGACA
>NW_015505967.1:170402-181502 GCF_001515645.1 Sinocyclocheilus grahami
TGGTGGTGGGAGTGTCATGGTCTGGGGCTGCATGAGTGCTGCCGGCACTGGGGAGCTACAGTTCATTGAGGGAATCATGAATGCCAGCATGTACTGTGACATACTGAAGCCTTCGGAGACTTAGCCGCAGGGCAGTAAAATAATGGTGGGCACACAAAATATTGACACTTTGGACCCAATTTGGACATTTTCACTAAGGGGTGTACTCACTTTTGTGGCGATACTGTATAGTGCTGTACTACAGGGACGGTTCTAGACCCTTTTAGGTGGGCTTCAGCCACCCTATTTGTCGTCTCAGCCCCCTAAAACTATAATCAGCTATCTGAACGATCAGACCAGTGCTGCTTCCTCATGAAAGTTTATCATTCTCGCTTTTAAGGGCAAGATGACACGAGTGAGATCTCAATGTGGTATTCATGTGCTGTGATATCGTTACTGTGAGCACACAATATTAAAATAGCCTACACACAATATTATGTCACAATAACTGTCTTGACGAGTATCCAAGTAAACACAGTCGGTTATTTATAATAATAATCATATAAAATAGCCTAATAATAATAATAACAACAATAAGAAATGAACCAGATGGGCAAGATTACACAATTCTTATTAAATCGTTGTCCATTCTCCGAACTAACTACAATTGAGAGACTGTTATTCATGTCTTAACTTTCAGAAGAGTGTATCAGTGCAGTGCCATATTTAACGTAGCCTAACATTGAAATGGCTGAGACAGACATGAGAAAGAGGTTCAATAGATTTTATCATTCATCTTGTCCACTGATACTTCAAGAACTGGACAACATGTTATATAAAAATAATGCCTATTAGGACACGACTCATTCATGTAGCCTAAATACAACGATATTTAAAAAAAAATAAAAAATAAAAAAAAAAAAGTCCAGTAAAACGTTCAAACTTTGTATGACGCATTATTATCTGTTATATTTTTCCTTTTGGTTGTATTTTTTATTTGATGTATTAGAAGAAAGTGTAATAAAACTAAAAATAAACACATCAAAAAACGACATGAAGTTATTTTTTTATGTTAAAGCTAAATTAATGCCTTGTTAATTTTTCCTTTAATTATCCGAAGGACTTGGTGGCTCTATTCTTACCTGTACAAATGGCATTTCTACATATCTGTAAAAGTATTTTTACTAGTTAAAATGTTATTTAAGATATCAGTAATTAAATTTTCACTAGTTGCAAGGGAAATTTCAGATATCAACTGCCTTTGTTGATATCAATAATTACTTTGTTACTAGTAAAAATGTGAATTCTTGATATCAAGAATTCAGTTGTTACTAGTTGAAATGTTAATTCTTGATATCGGTAAATGAATTTCAACATGTTAGATTTGTTATTTTTGATATTTAAAAATATATTTGTGATATCAATATCATTTCTGATATCTAAAATGGCTTTCTTACTAGTAACAATCACATTCATGATATCAGAAATTAACATCGTCACTAGTGGCAGTTAAAAAATTTAATTGCTGATATCAAGAATTCAATTTCTGCGAGTGATGATGTCATTGTTGATATCAAGAATTAACATTGTTACTAGTGGAAATGTAATTGCTGATATCAAAAATAGCCATTGTTACTAGTAGAAATCTAATTCCTGATATCAAGAATTAACATTTTAACTAGTGAAAATTGAATTGTTGATATCAAGAATTCATATCCTGAGAATGAATAAAAGTCAAAACGGCTTGCCATAGCACCAGAGCTAGTGGATGAAGCCTGAGAAAGGGATATATGTACCCATCTTAAACTCTTCCACCAGCTTTACTTGCGATCCCCATGATCAAAGTTTTTGCACTGCTTTGTGCAGACACCTGGAGGTGCAAGGTGCAGGCACCTGGCTCCCATTCACTGCAGCAAAACTTCCAAGCAAAACTTCCTTACCATGGAACGATCACAGTAAGGGCAGCCAGCTCTCGAGAGAGCCAACCAAGTATGCTCCACTCCTAAACAGATGACACACAAAGCATGCATGCCATCTTTCATAATAAAACAGCAACGCACCTTCTAAAGCACCTGACAAAGAAGCTGATGACGTTTTCTTGTTTTATGTTTATATTATGCCAGTCCACCCAGTAATGTCATATCACTGCAGTAGCCATTCAAGATTGGTGTGTTTCCACATATGATTCAAACACCAGCTCAAATAAAGCTGTCTATAGTGTCAACACCATGAAAAGCATCAAGTTCCCTCAAATGAGAACTTCAATTTTGATTTCCTGGCCCATACGATCATGAGCATGACAACCACCCAATCTTACCCACTTTGTCCCAACTGTCTGGCCTGGATCAAACCTGAAATAAAAACAAAATTTATTTGATTCATTAAACTTTTTTTAACATATTGTGGAATCTTGTGACAATCCTCATGGCATAAATCCTGCCGTCTGTCTTCCATCAAGTATACAGACTTCTAATCAGACAAGCGACCTCATCGGCTCCATCCACCAGTCTCCTAATCTCTACTGCATGGGCTTTAAGGAAAATGAGTGGCTTGGGGAGGATGGAGACATCGAGATTGGGCGACTGATTACATTTCTCTCTGCCTGAAATTGATGAAGAGGGAGGTGGCCCTGGTTAAGACAGACCAATCTGTAATTCCCCAGGATGTTAATGAGGCCACTGGGCTGGTGATGAATGCTGAGGTTAAGCCCAAGGATGAGCACTCGCCTTTATATTCGCTCATGTCGGACAAAATACTGCATGATCCATGCCTTCTCGACACTCAAGGCCCCTTCATAGATCGATCATGTTCTTTGATTATTGATTGACTGTCTGCAGCAAACACCAGGCCCCTGAGAGGTCATGCCCTTCTCGTCTGCCACCACACTGGCTCAATCAAGACAAGCATCATTCTTCACCATTCACCTCCCATTGTGAGGCCTGCAGTCAAGCGAATATACCCTCCCGCCCTCTGGATAACCTTGCAGGCTGGCTGATTCTTGATGTCACTGCACTTGAAAAAGATTATATTTCAATTCGATTGAGTGGTTTTAATGAGAATGTGTTTCAAGAAACCAGATGGATTGATTCGTATTGTCTTTGGTTCACTCTGTATCTTTTATTGAATAAGACACGTAAACGGACAACAAAATAAAAAGCATTAGGTGAATAATTTATGGAAAGCAGAAATAAACATTTAAGCAAATCACAACACATTAAGGTGAAATATAGCACTATTTTAGCTTTTACATTCATCACTCGCTCATAAATGATCCAGAATGAAGGTTTGTAGTGGTACTAGTTTATGTTACTTGACATTCATGGCCATCTAAATTAGATCTTTATGACTAACTTTGGTGGGTTTATGGCATGTACAAAGCTTGTAGCTATGTAATATCAACATGCAGCCACATGTGCTGAGCATGCTGGGCTTACTAGTTTTTTAGTTTTTGTTTTATATTTTTGTTTTCAGTTTAGTTTAAAGTTGTTGTTTTTCTTTCATGATCATTACAATTACTATTTTGTTTGTTTTACATAACACCACATTCAATTAAATCTACTCATGATTACACAACACAAATTGAGGGGTTTTCTAAGAGGTTTTATTTTGCGATATTGTCCATCTGAAATGGAACTGGAAGAACTGGTGGCTCAGACAAAAACAAAGGCCACCCAGGTGGAGCAGAAGTCCACCAGGGCAATGCAACACCACCATGGAGCAGACAGCTGAGCATAGGACCTCTGGAACACCAGCAGAGCAGGGAGCAAGTCCTTTGGAGGATCAGGTGACCATGGTGTAGCTAGCAGAGGTGGAGACCACCAGCACTGAAAAAAAGTTTACTCTGCAATACTCAAGTACATTTCACTCAGTCACAGATATAAAGTGCTATAATGTATGTGCTTCTTACAAACATGCAAATAAGCAAATAGACAGCTTGTTATCCTTTATAAAATAATATGTCTACTCAATATATTTACTATCCAAATGAACACAGAGACCTCAATATTCGGTACGCAATACACAATGATGGTAACAATCAGTGGATAGAGTTTGAGTATGAATGGGTCATTTTGAGTAAAGAATTAACTCCAGATGTTACAAAACAAGTTATACTAAACATACCAACAAACGCAACCATAAAACAGTGTAAATACAACTTGAAAATATTGAAAAATGTAACCTTATTAATGATTAATTCCCTAGTGCATGATGGGAACAACAGGATCATAACTTTGATATTTACTTCACCATTAAAGACCCACTCAACCCTAGCTCAGTGTAGCGTCTCGACCAATCTGACACACTAATTTTTATTTGATTTAACAAATCAATTATTCATTAGATTAACAAGTCGTCACAGTCCCCTCACTCAATATACTGGATGCCAGGATTTCGGCTGAACACCATCCCCCACCTTGGTCACTATGACAACTAATCATGATATCACTGGTTTTATGGCCTAAAAGGAATGCAGGGGATAAACTCCCTCATTTTCCTCATAAGAAAGGCACAAATGCACAGGAGAAACTGACTTTTCTACTAATTAATTCATAGGAAAACCTGTACATGCAAGTGTCCAGTTTGGATCTCCCTATGGCATCAGTTGGCTGAAGATCTCATCCATAAAAGTTAGATCCCATGGTACAGGGTTGCTATAAAATAACGTTCTTCTACTGAAAACGTAATGTTAACCAATTAAGAGATTTTTACCATAGCATTTTTATTTATTCATTTTTTTATCAATAAAATTATAATTTTTCATTCATACATTCACCTGTATAACCTATATAAACAAAGCTGATGTAAAATTGTGAAATGATTTGTGATTTCTTAAATAGTGTTGCCATGGTAATGCATGGTTTTCTGCTAGTTTCTGTCTTCATTTTAGATTCTGTTAAGAGTAACAACCTTCACACTGAATAGTAAAGTTTAGAAACACTTTAAAAATACCTTTGTCCTTCATTGTTTGTTTGGTTGTTTTTACTTAGAACAAGCCTGCAATCCCAGTTTCAGTAGATTAATTTCTGCACAGGTTTGTGGCTGAAGGAGTATTCGCTTGATAAAATCATTCATACATGCTTCTTTATACATCTGGAGCCCGAAGGCACTAGTGCTTTTTTTCTGTGCCGTCTGCAGCCCAGAGACACGGCCTTGGGAACAGGCGGATGTCAATTTCCTGTTTTATCTCTTCAACAATGCAACCTACACATCTCCAGAGACGTCTGGGATGAGCTCGGCCAACCCATGCAGAAAAATATCAGCCTCCTCCCAGTCTCAAACAGATTTCAAACCACTCTCGTTCCTCAGAACTCTTCACCCCAGCTTATTTACACGTTAATGGCAGATTGGCGGCATGAAGAAAGAACACCTACAGTCAGTGGTGTGCCCCGGTGAAATGCAATAGCATAGTGTAATATCCTCGCAGTGTGTCATTTACCCAAATGAAGCTTGATGCAGGTCGCACTATCCACAGGGAGGTTCTCACTGAGCAGTAATGCTGGGCCAGATTAATAGTGCCCTCGAGGAGCAATAAAAAGATGCTGACTGAACGCCTTCACATCTCCAAGCCAGTGTTCATCTGGCTTTGACATTCAAACGAACCGTTTCCAAACTGCTTTCATTTGTCATGAATTTCCTCATTTTCTTTCATGTGTTGCTTAAAGAAAAGCAACAAATTTTTTTGCACACTGCCTTCTCATCATTCAAAACTTCCCCATTAATTAAAGTAGACATTATTCTGTCATTTTAAATGACTTGATTCATCATAATTGCTAGAAACTTACATTAAAAGGCCACCGTTGAACCTGAGGAAGTCGAGCGTGGTTTGATGTCCCCTCAACATACTATGGACCTGATTGCATTTTCACTTATTTCAGTAAAAACAGTAACATCCCAATAATAACAGACTACAAACAGACATATTATGTACTCAAAAGAATTGTGTGGTTTTTTTAGTCAGGAAACATGCCCGATAAGAGCCAAACACCATAATTCTACTGCATGCACATGGTCATATTTCACTTCAGACATACACTATGGAATTTACTCTTCTCTTTATTGACTCGGTTATTTGTCATTCTCTTTGCAAAGGTGCCTGGTAATATTTCAGCAGACGTATTGCTACTTTTTTTAATAAAAATTCTAGGTGCGAGGACACAGAGGCTCCTTGAATACATACAAAGCAGAACTTGATGTTCTTTGATCCACTGATAATTTTACTTCGACTTGAAAAGAGCTCACAAAGTGTAAAAATATTCTTAGCTGGCTCTAACGGTGAGTTAACACTCCATGCCCAATAGGAAAAAAAGTAAAAAATGAAAGCCTGGCCATATAACAAAGACGAAAGCTCTAACAACAACAACAAACCCTCAATATGCTTTAATGTGCTTAAGTTAAGACCTAAACGTAAAACGGTTTTCATTTCCGTACATAGAAATGCTGCCTCTACGGATTCTGGAGCCATTCTTCACTCTGAATTATCATTTTGATGCTCACCATCTGTTCTCCTTTCCCTTCACATCTCTCACCAAGTTTGTTCCACTAGAGCACCATAAGGTGAGAGAGGTAGGAAGCAGGTGAGACTGTGGAGGATACGCTGAAATAATGAGAGCTGAGGTGAAGGGGTGGAAATTTGCTTGTGTGGGATGCTATGCTCCTCGACCTTTTTATGATTGGTATGATGTACTTGGATTACTTACAGCGCTTTGTCAGACATGAGCGTTCATCTTATACAACCAATTTGAGCAAATTTTTAATGAGTAGGACTTATTTTGACATTAAATCCTTTCTTTTAATTCTTGCATTATTCCAGTCCAAAATTATTTCTTCAAGTGCTGGAAGCAATGTTGGCCGTTTTGCAATTTCAACCACATGTGGTCATTTCATATTTCCAAAACATTGTCGTATAATAACATGTCAGCAAATCTAGGCCCGGTTTCACAGACGGGGCTTAGCTTAAACCAGAACTAGGCCATAGTTCAATTAGTATTTTAAAGTAATTTTTATAAACATGCCTTAGAAAAAACATTACTGGTGTGCATCTTGAGACAAAACTAGGGCACTGACATATTTCAAGATCAATCAGTGCAAGTTTCTTTCCGTTGAAACAGCTCAGACTTACATTTTAGTCGGGGACTAGGCTTAAGCCTTGTCTGTGAAACCGGGGGCTAATGTCTTACCTTATGCCGTATACTATACCATATGCATTTTATTGTAAAATATGGTAAACCATTATAATCCCATGTTATCGTCTAACAGTTTTGTTACTGTATTATTTACAGATTATTTTGTAATTTTACATAAATGTGTATGTAATTTAAGAAAACAGAAAAAAATACTGTATAAAAATACTGTAATTTTTCAGAATAAAAAATATGAATTACCGTAATTTGTCATTAATGCCATTAATGCCATAATACTTAAAATAACAGCCGACTAGTTAATTTATCAAATGTTTCAGAATTGTGACTACAATTAAAAAAAATAATGAAAAAAATAGAAAGAAGTTATTTTCTGTAAAATTCTTTTTTTTTTACAGTATGGAATATTTCCTTATAGGGGGCCTTGGGGGCAAAAGGGTTGAGAACCACATTATCTGTATTTTAATGTTGTTTTTGCATCAACCATACTAGAAACTAAGAGAGAGTTAGAGAACCTTTAAATAACTAACCATTAATGCCATAATACTTAAAATAACAGCCGACTAGTTAATTTATCAAATGTTTCAGAATTGTGACTACAATTAAAAAAAATAATGAAAAAAATAGAAAGAAGTTATTTTCTGTAAAATTCTTTTTTTTTTTTACAGTATGGAATATTTCCTTATAGGGGGCCTTGGGGGCAAAAGGGTTGAGAACCACATTATCTGTATTTTAATGTTGTTTTTGCATCAACCATACTAGAAACTAAGAGAGAGTTAGAGAACCTTTAAATAACTATACAGGGATTTAACGGACTCTTTGTATGGCAGTGGTGCTATACCAACTTAATCACCCCAAAGAACCGCTGAAGAACCATACTGGGTTTAACAGGTTTTTATAAGGTAGCAGTGCTATATAGCACCTCAACCACTACAAAGAACCACTGAAAAAAACACATTTTTTTTGTGTGTGTATTTTTTTAAATTATTGTTAATTATTATAATATTGTTCAAATTAAAGCTGCAGTCCGTAAGTTTTGCCTCTTTGTCTCCATCTCTGTTTGAAAACCTGCAATCACAGCAGTGTGGGGAGCTAATGTTTTGAGGAGTATGTGTGGCAATCAGTCACCGCACCGGTGTGGATATTGTACTTTGCACTCACAGATTCTAGCCTACATCTTGGAATATGTGACTCAAATAAGCATTTTCAGCAGATATTGTCATCTGAACAAGTAGTAACAAGTCTGCCATGTTTGTTCTGACAAACTGAGGAATTACAATAATTACAAGCATTACAATAATTTGCGGTACCAATGGTGATTTAATCTAAATTAGCTCATATCACATCAAACCATGCAAATTATTATTATTGTTATACTTTATTCTCAAATTGTTAATGTTAACAACATCAGCATTGCATGACTATGAGTAGAGTGTGTATAAGCGAGTAGATTTCAATTTCTGTACAGTCTAATCTCTAATTGTCATACCACTCGAATTTCATATTAAGAAATTCTTTTAACCCAAAAAGCAAATTATGCTCCCTTCGAACTGGTTGTCTTTAAAATACAAATCTTGTGTAATCCCAGGCTATCTGTAATCAGAAGCACATTTAAAACTGCAATATAATTTAATTTCATTCACGTGTTTCATAAACACATAATCCTTTCTGGATTACAATCCGCCATCAAAATGATACACTTAATTATTCCAGCTGCTGTGAGAAAAGGCTATAAACAATCGGCCACATGCAGGATCCTCACATGCAATAGCCTAGTAGCCGGGACAACTTCTTTATGTTTACATACGTGACATAATGGCGCAGTGCCATGCTCGAATTTCCCACGAAAACCTACCCGTACCACTCAAAATAGAAAACTTTATTATAAGCTGACCGTTGTGAATTGGGCTAAAGTAAGGCGATAGTTTCGAACACTGGCTGGTTATGTACTTGCTCAAATATTGATTTCGGATAATTTTTAACCCAAAAAAGTTACTGACTGCAGCTTTAAATAAGAATAATTAAAAAAAAATTAAAATTAAAACATGATACTTTGCTAATAAATCAGTTGCTGCCTTTCTCTCATTGTTAAACTAAACATCAACATGCAAGCTGGAACCTGAACATTAATTAATAGGAACCTACAGTAGTATGTTTCATTCAGTTCAGCTCCTCCAGCTGACTCATATTCTTCACAACAGCTGTAATCTAATGGGACTGGCTTGTTACACCTTTCTAACTTGATCTTGCTGTTCTCTGCTAGTACCTAGATTTTAATGTTGATAATATAAGATATAATGCGGCTATCCTGTTGTTCATAACTGTCAAGATAAAAAAAATTTCTTCCTGTTTTATGGCTAAGTTCCTGCACTAGATTTTGTTTACAGCAAAGGAAAACGTCTCAGGTTACTTATGTAACCATGGTATCCTGAGTAGGGAACGAGACACTGCGTCCTCTAGGGGTCGCTATGGGGAACGCCTCATCATGACCCGTGTCTGAAGCATACATTGAAAAAACACCGTTGGCCGGCGACAGCCCATGACGTCACTACCGGTGCGACTATTAGTATAAATAGACGCCGGGAGAACGTGTCATTCACTTCTTTGTCTGAAGCTTGCGTTCGAAGCATGGCAGGAAGCCTAGAGGACGCAGTGTCTCGTTCCCTACTCAGGGAACCATGGTTACATAAGTAACCTAAGACATTCCCTTTCAAGGGAATTTCGAACTGCGTCCTCTAGGGGTCGCTATGGGGAATGGTATACCCACGCCTAGGATACCTAGGTGGAGTGGCGCCCAAGGTGAACGGGGCTCTAATCAGCTCAAGAAAGGATACAAAGTAACCGTGCAAAGCCATATAGGATTTTAGAAAAGAACGCAAAGAACTAGCGTGCGAACTTACCACAATGTGGATTTTAGAAAGTGCACAAAGCCTTCATGTGCATACTTACCATAACATGGATTTTAGGATACCGTTCTAAGGGGCTCTCGTGGCACTCTGAAAGAGCAGCTCATAGATGGAATGGTGCATCCCAAAACCAACATGTTTGAGAGTCACCAATTCGATCTATAAAGCTGGACTGGCTAGCAGTAAATCTCTAGCTGAGGGGGGCAAACACCCAGCTCTCAAACGAGAGGGGAGCTCGATCTACCGCATGTTCCAATGCTGGAACAGCTAGCAATAATTTACTTAGCTGAGGGAGCAACACACCCAGCTCTCAACAAGAGAGGGGGCTCGCACAGCATGATTGTTAGAAATCAGAGGGTAAGCGTACTGCAAGCTAGCCAAAAAAATCAGCGCATCAGAGAGGCGGAGTGAAGGGCCTATCTTCACCTGATGCTGCTGGTTCCAGGTGCTCTGGGAAAAACAGAGAACTCAACTCTCAAGTGAGAGGAGAACTCCGAATTCAGAAAAAATAGTGCACTCATAAGCAACCCTTTGGAAAAAGGGGAGCACTGCTAATATTACCACGAGAGCAGCCCACGGAGCGAACCCGGGCGCTCGATAGGAAGCAGCATGCTCATAGTAACCCTCAATGGTGAGGGGAGCGATACTTCCAAGTGTGTCAAATTAATGAAGTTATAACGCGTAACCCTTATCATACAGGATTTCAGAAAGTGCGCAAAGTCTAGCGTGCACACTTACCACTTATGTGGATTTTAGAAAGTGCACAAAGTGCTCAGCGTGCACACTTACCACTACTGTGGATTTTAGAAAGTACGCAAAGTGTTCAATGTGCACACTTACCACTATGTGGATTTCAGAAAGTGCACAGAGCTTAGCGTGTGCACTTACCATAGCATGGATTAACATTTCCAGGTATCTGATCACAGATACTCAGAGGTACTGGGCCAAACGGGAGAAGCAAGCACAAATACGACCCTCTAAGGCAAGGGGAGCACTGCCTGAGACAGCATACACAAGAAGGTTCTCACAAATGCCACCTATACTTCCCGCTCGATGCCTCAGCAAGAGGGGATATC
>NW_015505967.1:182083-182875 GCF_001515645.1 Sinocyclocheilus grahami
AACTTACCACAATGTGGATTTTAGAAAGTGCACAAAGCCTTCATGTGCATACTTACCATAACATGGATTTTAGGATACCGTTCTAAGGGGCTCTCGTGGCACTCTGAAAGAGCAGCTCATAGATGGAATGGTGCATCCCAAAACCAACATGTTTGAGAGTCACCAATTCGATCTATAAAGCTGGACTGGCTAGCAGTAAATCTCTAGCTGAGGGGGGCAAACACCCAGCTCTCAAACGAGAGGGGAGCTCGATCTACCGCATGTTCCAATGCTGGAACAGCTAGCAATAATTTACTTAGCTGAGGGAGCAACACACCCAGCTCTCAACAAGAGAGGGGGCTCGCACAGCATGATTGTTAGAAATCAGAGGGTAAGCGTACTGCAAGCTAGCCAAAAAAATCAGCGCATCAGAGAGGCGGAGTGAAGGGCCTATCTTCACCTGATGCTGCTGGTTCCAGGTGCTCTGGGAAAAACAGAGAACTCAACTCTCAAGTGAGAGGAGAACTCCGAATTCAGAAAAAATAGTGCACTCATAAGCAACCCTTTGGAAAAAGGGGAGCACTGCTAATATTACCACGAGAGCAGCCGGCGGAGCGAACCCAGGCGCTCGATTGGAAGCAGCATGCTCATAGTAACCCTCAATGGCGAGGGGAGCGATACTTCCAAGTGTGTCAAATTAATGAAGTTATAACGCGTAACCCTTATCATACAGGATTTCAGAAAGTGCGCAAAGTCTAGCGTGCACACTTACCACTTATGTGGATTTTAGAAAGTGCACAAAGTGCTCAGCGT
>NW_015505967.1:183126-185499 GCF_001515645.1 Sinocyclocheilus grahami
ACGTGCACACTTACCACTATGTGGATTTCAGAAAGTGCACAGAGCTTAGCGTGTGAACCTACCATAGCATGGATTAACATTTCCAGGCATCTGATCACAGATACTCGGAGGTACTGGGCCAAACGGGAAAGGCAAGCTCAAATACGGCCCTCTAAGGCGAGGAGAGCACTGCCTGAGACAGCATACACAAGAAGGTTCTCACAAATGCCACCTATCCTTCCCGCTCGATGCCTCAGCAAGAGGGGATATCCTGGAGCCCGGACATCCAGGAATTTTTTGCAGTGTCGTGCCGGGGGCCTGATGATCAAGAAGGCTCCCGCAGAAGCCTCTGACCTGGCCGCATGATCCAGGAAGCATGAAGCCGGAACCAGGGCTATCATACTGGCTGGACATAATGTCGACGAGTGAGGTAACACTGCAAGTCGAGCACCTGGTTTCTGAATCCAGCAAAGGTGTGCTCACAGAGGACCTACCTTAGAGAGGACAGAAACACACAGGTCCCGGAAAAACACTGCAAAGAAATCTCACAGAAGGACTATACACACATAATGTAAAACCCACGAAGGAAATGAGTAGATACTCAAGTATCACTCTGATCTGGACGAAAGCGCTGACGCCTTGTCTGGATCACATCCATAAGGTCTTGCCTACCTCCCTCTGACCCGCGATTCCTCCTACCCCTACCCACAGGCGGAGGAGGAGCGCGTGCCGCGACACTAGCCTTCTGTGCTTGTCTCTGATCCTCAGACCGAGACGGACCAGGACCCCTATGTTGTTCGGGCTCAGACCTGGACCTTCATGGAATGAAGGATTTGAAGGCCGCTGAGTGCGCCTTTGCCTCCCTGAACTTCTCGACCACCATCTCAACGGAGGTACCGAAAAGTTCGGAAGGCGAAACCGGAGCATCGAGAAGAAAGCACCTCTCTTTCTTCCCGATATCTGCCAGGTTCACCCACAGATGTCTCTCCGCTACTACCATTGCCGCCATAGACCTGCCCATAGCGGAGGTGGCCTGCTTAGTAGCATGGAGAGCAAGATTCGTGGTGCGGCGCAGCTCGGTACTTCATCAGGAGAAAGGCCCTCGCTTTATCCAGGTCTTTCAGCAGATCAGCCTGCCATAGTGTGCAACGAAGCCACAGCCTGAACTGCTGCTGCTTATGCCCTGCCACTTAAGCTTAGATGGCAAGGAGGGAGTATTAAGGGAGGACGTCTCACCCAGGGGGTATCCTTCTACAGGGGGCATTCTCTCATAGCCGTTTTCACACATCGTCATGTTGGCATAACTCGTATGCTGGAACCGATAGATCCGTGAGGAAAATGGCCTCTTCCATTCCTTCTCGAACTCAGTATGCAAATCAGGAAGAAATGGAAGGCTCACCTGAGCTGGAGGGTTATGGCCAGAAAGAAAACGCTCATCGAGGCAACCTCACGATGTCACTTTCTTGGCCCGCTTCCACGGCAAGTCCAGCCTCGCCGTGGCGCGATCCATAACTTCCAACAGCTCATCATACGCAGGGCAGGAGGATTGGGAAGGCTCAGCCTCAGCCTCTTCGCCATCCTCAGACATCTCCTGCTCCTCCTGGGCTGAACCCAGCAGAGCACTGGCCCCCGGATCAGACGATGTTAGAGAAATAACATCATCCTCCAGCGGCTCTCTCTCGTCCACAGCCGACAAGCGCGAGAGGAAAAGCCCCTCTTTAAAATGTAAGGTCCGCGCAACTGGCCCAAGGAAGGTATCCAGTGTCGGATGAAGGTCTCTTGCATGTTCAGTCTTTTCAGCGCGCAGAGTTATTCAATTTAGGTTTAACTCAATCTGACTCCATTTTATTATCTCATCAAATTTAGGTTGAAAGGCACATTGGTTGTTTGTCGGTCTCTGATTATTCTTACATTCGATTATTCTAATTAACTCTTTACTTTGTATTTTACTCGTTCACTAGGAATCTATGTTGTTTTTAGGATGCCTCACGCTGGCCGCTATGCATGGGCTCCACGATCACAAAACTCGCCATTCTAATCCTTATTCAGAGGTTTGTGGCTAATGTTTAGCCCCCTACAGCTACCCATGTAATATTCCGACATTAATCAGTGGTTCTTCTAGACCACCTTTGTCTAGACCCCGACAGCTGATAGCTTCGTACAACTTAATTAATACTCAAAGTATTAATCAGCGTTTCTTCTAGACCCCCTTTGTCTAGACCCCGACAGCTAATCTAACTTCGTACAACTTAATTAATTCTGAAATCATATACATGGTTACCGTAACTGAGTACAACTTAAACTAAGGTCAAGCGGTTAGTCAGAAATTTAGAATCTCACCTGATGCGCCCCATGCTTCATCTCCTGAGATCTAATGTGCACTTAACCCTGGAC
>NW_015505967.1:185601-196597 GCF_001515645.1 Sinocyclocheilus grahami
GCTTAGATGGCAAGGAGGGAGTATTAAGGGAGGACGTCTCACCCAGGGGGTATCCTTCTACAGGGGGCATTCTCTCATAGCCGTTTTCACACATCGTCATGTTGGCATAACTCGTATGCTGGAACCGATAGATCCGTGAGGAAAATGGCCTCTTCCATTCCTTCTCGAACTCAGTATGCAAATCAGGAAGAAATGGAAGGCTCACCTGAGCTGGAGGGTTATGGCCAGAAAGAAAACGCTCATCGAGGCAACCTCACGATGTCACTTTCTTGGCCCGCTTCCACGGCAAGTCCAGCCTCGCCGTGGCGCGATCCATAACTTCCAACAGCTCATCATACGCAGGGCAGGAGGATTGGGAAGGCTCAGCCTCAGCCTCTTCGCCATCCTCAGACATCTCCTGCTCCTCCTGGGCTGAACCCAGCAGAGCACTGGCCCCCGGATCAGACGATGTTAGAGAAATAACATCATCCTCCAGCGGCTCTCTCTCGTCCACAGCCGACAAGCGCGAGAGGAAAAGCCCCTCTTTAAAATGTAAGGTCCGCGCAACTGGCCCAAGGAAGGTATCCAGTGTCGGATGAAGGTCTCTTGCATGTTCAGTCTTTTCAGCGCGCAGAGTTATTCAATTTAGGTTTAACTCAATCTGACTCCATTTTATTATCTCATCAAATTTAGGTTGAAAGGCACATTGGTTGTTTGTCGGTCTCTGATTATTCTTACATTCGATTATTCTAATTAACTCTTTACTTTGTATTTTACTCGTTCACTAGGAATCTATGTTGTTTTTAGGATGCCTCACGCTGGCCGCTATGCATGGGCTCCACGATCACAAAACTCGCCATTCTAATCCTTATTCAGAGGTTTGTGGCTAATGTTTAGCCCCCTACAGCTACCCATGTAATATTCCGACATTAATCAGTGGTTCTTCTAGACCACCTTTGTCTAGACCCCGACAGCTGATAGCTTCGTACAACTTAATTAATACTCAAAGTATCCCCATGAGCTCATTCTCCTCCGTGCCTCAGCAGCAGCGGGTCCTGAACCGCGTGAAGCAGATGGCTGCCCCTCTTTTCTCTAATAAAGGGACCAACGAGAGCGGAGCTTTTTCATCGAAAAATGCTCACAATGCACGCAAATTGCCCCCTCAAGGACAACGCGTGCGTGCTCCTCGCCTAAACAAAAAACACAAAGATCGTGTGTGTCATCAGGTGTCAAATAGCGACAACATAGATGCACACATCCTCTAAACGTTCTGCTAGTGCTCGCCATTAAAATAGGATAGAGATCGCTCTTACCACGTTCAATGCACGCTTCAAACAAAACCGTCAGTGAAGACGAAGAAGAGAATGACATGTTCTCCCGGCGCCTATTTATACTAATAGTCACACAGGTAGTAACGTCATGGGCTGTCGCCGCCAAACGTGTTGTTGGTGTTTTTTCAATGTATGCTTCAGACACGGGTCATGACGAGGCGTTCCCCATAGCGACCCCAAGAGGATGCAGTTCGAAGTTCCCTTGAGAGGGAACTGGACATTTCAACGTTTTACTTCATGTAAACACCTTAATCGATCTGAATGGATAAATATTAATTCTGCTGTTAAAAACAAATAAAGAAACCGTGTAGGAGAGTGGTTATTATATGCAAACAGTGAGAAACTCTATATTTGTGCAGTGTGCGCATGTGAAAAAAAAAGAAATCAATTCCGATTTGAAGCTTGTGACATCAACCCAATCACTTCACCCGCTTCAAATGTTATCAGTCGATTAAATGGGCGATACCAGTGGTTATCAGCTCATAGATATAGGCCAGAAGGGGCCTGCTGCGCCTACTGCTAAGCTGAGAAGGCTGTTGTCATCCATCCACATGGTTAATCACCGCACGCATGTATGAAAGTGAAGTTACCACTGGAGTACCATCAGGGGCGATCGTTTAGATCGTTTTTCCGGCAGTTTTATCTTCAAGTAACTTTGTCGATCCGCTGTGGACTTTCCTATCTTCAGAAGAACCAGGAAAACCTCCAGCTCACTCCTAAAGAACTCATCAAGAGCCTCCGTTGTCTACCACATCAGGACTCTTGTTCAGCAATCGAAGCCAATGCAACTATCCGTTTACAACTATTTAGATGCGTGTTTAAGTTTGAGCCCCTTTTAAGGTGATTTTTGATTCTTTGATGATTCCCATTAGGTTGTGGTTAATTGATGTGAAATACTGCCATTATTTTGCTCTTCTCTCTCTCTTCCTTACTTTTCATCATTCTGTATATATGTGTTTTGCTTAGTCTTGTAGTATGTTAGCTGTAGTTGTATTTATTAAATCCCTTATATTCACAATTGATTGTCTCTATGTGCTGCTCACAATTCGGAGTCACTGAAGGTTGATCCCTTGCTACATGCTAAGTTAATGCTAGTATTGTATGAAGGAAAGTTATTCTTTCTTGGCCAGGAAAATAATCTTTCCTTGAATTGATTAATGATTATAGGGTCTGCTCAGTGGACGGACAGATCAAATAATTGTAATCTTGATTCTGCTACAGTTAATTCTAAGATCTAATCTAAATATTTATTATTAATTATAACCAGTTATAATTCATTATAAATATTTCCCTTTTTAGCTAATTTGCTACAGCAGTTACATTTGCACAGCATTTGATGTTTTTTTTTTACTTTGGTTTACATAGCCGATCAGGAAGAACACTCAACAAAGTGTCATGTAGAAATAGTAATAATTCATACAATTTACCAAGTCAGCAAATTCATATGATATTGTACAAGCGTACTCATACAAAATTCTACGACTTTTACTCCTGCTGTCATTGGCCATTGCCTCAACTCTCATGCAGATCATGCCCCATGTAAGTAGTCAGAGTGTTTGTATCATGAAGTTTATATTAAGTCCTTTGTATTCTTTATTAACCTTAACAAATTGGCGCCGTCTCTTCCCGTTCTAACAGTACATGATATCTGTCCACACCTCATAGTCTGCCTTTCTTTCCGTGTTGATTTTTATTGAACGCATCTGTCTAAGAAGCAAGACTCTGGAAATGAGTTTAACTTGTCATGTGATAAATCAGATCTTCAATTAATTTGGCCAAATCAGATCACTTAAAGCTGTTTACACCAAGAACAAGAAATATAATGGTATATTTTAGCATCCACACCAACAGACAATAATGGTCTGCTTACTGTTTTACACGCTGCAGTTACAGAATGTTGTTGTCTGCTGTTTGTTGTTGTCAATGTTTTTATTGTTCATCAGCTGGAAAAATCTGTTCTGAAAGAGGTTCCAACGATATTGTTCCTCTGCGTCCTTAAATGTTAAATAGCCGCGTAGCCGCGGTATCCTTGGTGTGAAGAGGCCTTTAAACTGCTTACAACAATACCGGCAGCATATAATCATATTTAAAATAATAAAATAATATATAGCTTGCTACTGAAGAATACAGTTTTTCTAATGCTGCTTTCCTTTCATTCTGTTAAACTTACACATACATTTTTTCCTTTCTCTGCCTATTTCTCTTCATCTTATTCCTTTACTCCGTCACTCACTTACACATTTTTTTGTGCTCTGTTGTAAGGTAGAAACTGAGAGTTTGCATGCTGGCCTTTTCTCAGACTCTGAATCTGATGTATACAGATTAACTCAGGAGCCTGCGAGAGTTTCCAGGGAACTTGAGCTTGAAGTTTACTATTATAACTGCTTAATTTATGATAAAACAACAGTAATAATTAAATATGGGGTCAATAGATATTTTCTTGTTTTACAGCTGAAGACCAAAAACACAAAGAAAATCAATCACAGCTAGCCGGTCAAACCAGTCCTGATGAATGAGGAATGAACATGGCCTTCTTGTGCCCAAACAGAAAGACAGAGAGCTGAAAATTTGCACATTTCCATTGATATGTCTGTATTCAAGCAATGCAGTAATGTGTGGTACAGCATTGATGTTGACCTCTCAAAAGCAGCAGTTATAGTTACTTCAAGTCAGCAGTTATCATTTTTCACATATACATCTGTTTATAGCTCCTAGCAAATCAGCTGTGCATCTTCTCTGGAATTTGGGCAGGAAATTACTGAATATGTTGAGTACTGACACCTGCACCTGTATTCTCACTTCACCCGCTTCAAATGTTATCAGTCGATTAAATGGGCGATACCAGTGGTTATCAGCTCATAGATATAGGCCAGAAGGGGCCTGCTGCGCCTACTGCTAAGCTGAGAAGGCTGTTGTCATCCATCCACATGGTTAATCACCGCACGCATGTATGAAAGTGAAGTTACCACTGGAGTACCATCAGGGGCGATCGTTTAGATCGTTTTTCCGGCAGTTTTATCTTCAAGTAACTTTGTCGATCCGCTGTGGACTTTCCTATCTTCAGAAGAACCAGGAAAACCTCCAGCTCACTCCTAAAGAACTCATCAAGAGCCTCCGTTGTCTACCACATCAGGACTCTTGTTCAGCAATCGAAGCCAATGCAACTATCCGTTTACAACTATTTAGATGCGTGTTTAAGTTTGAGCCCCTTTTAAGGTGATTTTTGATTCTTTGATGATTCCCATTAGGTTGTGGTTAATTGATGTGAAATACTGCCATTCTTTTGCCCTTCTCTCTCTCTTCCTTACTTTTCATCATTCTGTATATATGTGTTTTGCTTAGTCTTGTAGTATGTTAGCTGTAGTTGTATTTATTAAATCCCTTATATTCACAATTGATTGTCTCTATGTGCTGCTCACAATTCGGAGTCACTGAAGGTTGATCCCTTGCTACATGCTAAGTTAATGCTAGTATTGTATGAAGGAAAGTTATTCTTTCTTGGCCAGGAAAATAATCTTTCCTTGAATTGATTAATGATTATAGGGTCTGCTCAGTGGACGGACAGATCAAATAATTGTAATCTTGATTCTGCTACAGTTAATTCTAAGATCTAATCTAAATATTTATTATTAATTATAACCAGTTATAATTCATTATAAATATTTCCCTTTTTAGCTAATTTGCTACAGCAGTTACATTTGCACAGCATTTGATGTTTTTTTTTTACTTTGGTTTACATAGCCGATCAGGAAGAACACTCAACAAAGTGTCATGTAGAAATAGTAATAATTCATGCAATTCACCAAGTCAACAAATTCATATGATATTGTACAAGCGTACTCATACAAAATTCTACGACTTTTACTCCTGCTGTCATTGGCCATTGCCTCAACTCTCATGCAGATCATGCCCCATGTAAGTAGTCAGAGTGTTTGTATCATGAAGTTTATATTAAGTCCTTTGTATTCTTTATTAACCTTAACAAATTGGCGCCGTCTCTTCCCGTTCTAACAGTACATGATATCTGTCCACACCTCATAGTCTGCCTTTCTTTCCGTGTTGATTTTTATTGAACGCATCTGTCTAAGAAGCAAGACTCTGGAAATGAGTTTAACTTGTCATGTGATAAATCAGATCTTCAATTAATTTGGCCAAATCAGATCACTTAAAGCTGTTTACACCAAGAACAAGAAATATAATGGTATATTTTAGCATCCACACCAACAGACAATAATGGTCTGCTTACTGTTTTACACGCTGCAGTTACAGAATGTTGTTGTCTGCTGTTTGTTGTTGTCAATGTTTTTATTGTTCATCAGCTGGAAAAATCTGTTCTGAAAGAGGTTCCAACGATATTGTTCCTCTGCGTCCTTAAATGTTAAATAGCCGCGGTGTGGACTCATCCTTGGTGTGAAGAGGCCTTTAAACTGCTTACAACAATACCGGCAGCATATAATCATATTTAAAATAATTCATATTAATATAGCTTGCTACTGAAGAATACAGTTTTTCTAATGCTGCTTTCCTTTCATTCTGTTAAACTTACACATACATTTTTTCCTTTCTCTGCCTATTTCTCTTCATCTTATTCCTTTACTCCGTCACTCACTTACACATTTTTTTGTGCTCTGTTGTAAGGTAGAAACTGAGAGTTTGCATGCTGGCCTTTTCTCAGACTCTGAATCTGATGTATACAGATTAACTCAGGAGCCTGCGAGAGTTTCCAGGGAACTTGAGCTTGAAGTTTACTATTATAACTGCTTAATTTATGATAAAACAACAGTAATAATTAAATATGGGGTCAATAGATATTTTCTTGTTTTACAGCTGAAGACCAAAAACACAAAGAAAATCAATCACAGCTAGCCGGTCAAACCAGTCCTGATGAATGAGGAATGAACATGGCCTTCTTGTGCCCAAACAGAAAGACAGAGATATGAAAAATTGCACATTTCCATTGGTATGTCTGTATTCAAGCAATGCAGTAATGTGTGGTACAGCATTGATGTTGATCTCTCAAAAGACAGCAGTTATAGTTACTTCAAGTCAGCAGTTATCATTTTCACATATACATCTGTGTATAGCTCAGAATGAGCAAATCAGCTGTGCCATAATCTCTGGGATTTGGGCAGGAAATGATTGAATATGGTGAGTACTGACACCTGCACCTGTATTCACCAAGACCATTTCTCTAGAGTTAATGTTGACTGTCTTTATGTTGTTGACTGTTTGTTTGAAGGAGGATGAAGCCAGTTGATGAAAATATCAATTCAATGGCCACCAAGTGCAGCACTGCTGCCTGAACCCATCAGTTATCTGCTGTGAAGACTGCATTCGCAAACAGCTCTACTGCAACAGCTCATATGTTATGGCCCATAAAAGTAAACTTCACAGCTGAACAATTGTTGAACAACTGCAAGATAGTTGTGGAGGGATTCTTTTGGCCCATACCTCCAACAACCTCCCAACAAGAATCAATGGTAAGTCAAGTGCAACAATTATAAATAAAAATACTATATTGTTTATTGATTTACCACACCCTAAATACATGTTTTAAGGCAATCAGACTGAACTGAACTCGTACCAGTAACACCACACACAGCCCACCAGCCTCATATGCACTGCACTCTATCACTTACACTGACTGGACATATGCAAAGGTATATAATCCGTGTATCATTCGATCATTCGTTTTTTTATTTAATATTGAAAGTAGAAAAATGAGAAAACGGCTCCTTTTATAGTTTTTTTGTTTTTTCCCAAAAACTGAAAAGCGAAAATTCATCTTAAATTTTCATTTTTCGTTCATTGGTGGAAAAATTAATAAACAGCTTGAATATTGGATTTCTACACGTGGGCGGGAATTAAACACCCCTTTCTGCTGATTTGTCAGCCGAAGATCAAACCATGCTATCATCAGTTCTTCCACAGTATCACGCAGCAGAATAATAGTCCTCTGCTGCTGCAGTTGTATGGATTCTTAACACATTTATTGCAACTACATTTAATCTTTTTTTTTGTCAAACAAACTGGCTTATGAATAGCTCAACACAACTCATACTGGGGCAGAGTCTAGACAGGGCTTTCTTCTGTGTAGACCAGCGGTTCTTAAAGTGATAGGGGGTCCAAGAAATAATTAGCTATAGCCTAAAGTATTTCCAGACCGTAAAGTCGCTTTTTTATCATGATACATAGGCCTACAGTGATTTATTCCAAATTGACTTATATGATGCATTTAACGTCAAATCATCTAAATGAAGCCTTTTAAAAGACAAGTATTTGCTGTGGTTCATGTTTGTGGCATGCTCCAGAAAGATGCTCAAGGAGACCGAGACGTGTTAAAGCAGTGCATTCTGTTGTTCTCTTTATTTTTCAAAGGCATGACATTTTGTAGTTATTTTGAACGTAACGTTACACAATTAAAAATATAAATTTTACCATACGACTATAAATGACAGAGTATTAAGTTATTTCCCCTCGATGGGGAAAAAATCCAAGTGAACATCAAGTGAATGTAAACTGCTTTAAATATGACTGCTGCTTATTTCCTGTGCACTTCAATACTGATCTGTGCTTGACTGTAGTTTGTCTGCTTATTGAGTTTATTTAACCCATCGCAGTTTATTGGAACTGTGTGAACTAGAGTCACTACTCACCTTAATGTTGTTCTAAAGGCTTATTACTTAACACAAAAATGTCCTGCTCGCGCTTGCCAATTTAATGGCTGAGAATGGAATTTAATATCTGTTGTTCTCCGTTTGTCAATCAGAATGACAGTTCTTACCTGTATATACCCAAGCCAGTTTATTATTCTTTCCTTTTTGTCTTAGTGTTTAAAATATTTATTTTGAAACAAATTAATTAATTTCTTAATTAAAAAAAAAACGAAAAAGGAGCCGTTTTCTCATTTTTCTACTTTCAATATTAAATAAAAAAACGAATGATCGAATGATACACGGATTGTATATGTGTACTGTGATTAATCTGTTTATTATTGTTTTCATTTCATGCTCTCTGTATAGTATAATATTTACCATATGTTGTTCTCTACCTGTATTGAGTCCCTTATGTGTGTTGCATATATATTCAATACTTTTCATCCATAATGTCATGCTGCAGTTTGCACAAAATACTGACACCACCTGTACACTTGCGTTCATGGTATTGTGACAATAAAGTGATATTATTTGAATTGGTCACATGTCTTTTGTTTGTCAGTTGTACTGTAGGGTGCTGGATAACAACTGCAAATTGTTTAAGTCATGGAAGAAGAAGACTATGATAGGGACATGGATAAGCAAGCAAGAGGAAGAAAACCAGGAGAGCTCTGATGATGAGAAGGAAACTGGACATGATTCTTTGGTGCTCGAGACATTTCACCATACATGCACTTCATCTGATTAAATAACATGGTTTTAACATAACCCATTTTTATTTTTTTTATATATGATTTTTCTTTATATGCTACTGTCTACTTATAGCTGTCTTTATGATGTATCCTCCAGTAACATGTTGTACATGGTGTTGGAAAATAACGTATGGTGAATATTCTGTATTAGGGATGGTGTTTGGTAAATACACCATGTCATTTTGTAAACAATACAAGTTACATAAAGAGTCATTAGAAGAGACTGCATGGACTATATTGCTCCAGGCACTACATGCACAACTGAGGGTGATGCACTGATGCACCATCAACATGAATCCTGTACTGTATTATAAGCAAGATGAGCATGGGCATTACTGATGTTTAGCACCTGAAGATGACAAAGATTAGAAATTTTTGACAGAGATACAAATTAGGTCTTTTATATTATGATTATTTGCACTGCATGAATTGTATGGCTTTTGCATCATAAACCACACACTGTCTACACCTTGTCTTACTGAATGACACATTGACTTTGTGTGCTAGTACAATGAAGTGTCACAGTATGTATTGTATGTTTCAATTGGTGTCTTTGTTTACTCTCAACACTGTATTCTTGCTCCTGATCTAATGAAATAAATGGAGCCCATTCCAAAAAGGCACTGATCTAGATATTTTTGGGGACTATTCTTATTCTAAGATAACTATGACTTGCAACTTACATATTGACAAGTTGTTGTCAGCAATGTGACTCAGCAGAGTTTGTTGTGAATGATGATAATAGATCTGTGTATGTTTTACTGCCCTTCCATCCCCATAGGCCAAGTAGAGTCCCCTGGAAGAAAAAAAAAATTCAAATGGCTGTAAATCAAAGTCTGATTATAGTTTTAAAGAGAAATTTGGCAGAACAACTACTTATGCTATGTTAATTAAATAATGTTGGACAGAGTTTTCAAACATTTATGGAAAGGTGGTATAAAGGTGTTTAAAAAAGTGCTCTTAGTAAAATACTAAATTTCAGCCTGCCTCTTACATATGTCATAGATGTTTGCTCAATGAATATGTTTAGATATACCTTTATTCAAAAAATATTGTATTTTTTACCATTTTATTATTAAACTTTTAAACTACATTACCCATAAGCCTCTGCCATTCTATCGATAGAATGCAGTGCTGGTATTTGTAGTTTAATTAAGTTATGCTCAGGGTCAGGGTTACGATCTTGGGAAAGTGGTAATTTCTCATGACATAGCAACACTGCATTGTTAACTAAAGGTATTACTGATGTAATAATAAAAAATTAAATAAACAGCAAAGCGTACTTTGCAACGTTAAGCGTTTTTTAATTTGGGTTAAAAGAATCCAATACAGCGAGGTCTGCGAGTGCCTAGAGAACTTCAAAGCCAATGGCAACCCAGTTGAGCAGAGGCATCACACTTACTTGTCCATATATGGTCATCTATGACAGGATCTTCCGGGTTCTTGTGGTGAATGGACAGATAATCAGTTAAATATTTATTTGTCTCCACTCAATATAAAACTACAACAACAGATTTAACCAGGTTAACCTGATGCAGCAATAGATTTGTTGATTACAATTTTTTTTCAAACAAGGCCGTAATGGTTCCCACCATATACATTGTTTACACTAATATTAATTAATGCACAATATGTAAACTCAAAAGTGTGCATATAAAATAATGTAAATAATGAATAATAAATGTCAAAATGTTTCATTTGCTTACAAAAAAACACCTCTGATAATTATTCAAACATGCAATATTTTTCTACTACTCAATTTTGCTTCTGTAACATTTCCAGTGTCTTTATAGTGTATTAAAAGTATACAGTTAATCACTTTTATGTTTCCTGGAAATGGACCCTACAAACTTGCCATTCTTAACCCTGCCAAAAAAAAAAAAACATAAAAACAATATTAAAAAACATACAAATTTCCCTATGTTTATTGATATGTCAGACTTTTCCATGACAAACAGTGCCCAGAACAGCACTCTCTCTCCAGTTTGTCGTAATTAATGGGTACATGGAAATAAATATGTAACTAAGAAATATGCAATATAAAACCCCTTTAAACATTGTCTAATATTCAAAAATAAAAAGAGAATTTGTTTACAAAAAAATGTCATGAGATGCCAAATAATATTTTACAAACCAGGAGTTTCGAGGCTCCAGATGAAAATATATTATTTTCTTCCCTTTAACAAACAAATAGGCAAAAAATTATTAAGAACAACATTTCAATATTTTAAGATTATTATTCTGTAATCATTGTTTGATTCTATTGTGACTAAATGCA
>NW_015505967.1:197070-202565 GCF_001515645.1 Sinocyclocheilus grahami
AAAAAAAAAAAACGAAAAAGGAGCCGTTTTCTCATTTTTCTACTTTCAATATTAAATAAAAAAACGAATGATCGAATGATACACGGATTGTATATGTGTACTGTGATTAATCTGTTTATTATTGTTTTCATTTCATGCTCTCTGTATAGTATAATATTTACCATATGTTGTTCTCTACCTGTATTGAGTCCCTTATGTGTGTTGCATATATATTCAATACTTTTCATCCATAATGTCATGCTGCAGTTTGCACAAAATACTTTCACCACCTGTACACTTGCGTTCATGGTATTGTGACAATAAAGTGATATTATTTGAATTGGTCACATGTCTTTTGTTTGTCAGTTGTACTGTAGGGTGCTGGATAACAACTGCAAATTGTTTAAGTCATGGAAGAAGAAGACTATGATAGGGACATGGATAAGCAAGCAAGAGGAAGAAAACCAGGAGAGCTCTGATGATGAGAAGGAAACTGGACATGATTCTTTGGTGCTCGAGACATTTCACCATACATGCACTTCATCTGATTAAATAACATGGTTTTAACATAACCCATTTTTATTTTTTTTATATATGATTTTTCTTTATATGCTACTGTCTACTTATAGCTGTCTTTATGATGTATCCTCCAGTAACATGTTGTACATGGTGTTGGAAAATAACGTATGGTGAATATTCTGTATTAGGGATGGTGTTTGGTAAATACACCATGTCATTTTGTAA
Source organism: Sinocyclocheilus grahami (assembly GCF_001515645.1). Classification (NCBI taxonomy): domain Eukaryota; kingdom Metazoa; phylum Chordata; class Actinopteri; order Cypriniformes; family Cyprinidae; genus Sinocyclocheilus; species Sinocyclocheilus grahami. The sequence continues at coordinate 197,794 of NW_015505967.1, forward strand.
ACAATACACACAATTACCATGAGTGTTTTAATTAAGACATGAACATTGTCATTTTAAAGACATTCAGTTACATAAAGACTGAAAGAGTCATTAGAAGAGACTGCATGGACTATATTGCTCCAGGCACTACATGCACAACTGAGGGTGATGCACCAGGGAAAGATCAACATGAATCCTGTACTGTATTATAAGCAAGATGAGCATGGGCATTACTGATGTTTAGCACCTGAAGATGACAAAGATTAGAAATTTTTGACAGAGATACAAATTAGGTCTTTTATATTATGATTATTTGCACTGCATGAATTGTATGGCTTTTGCATCATAAACCACACACTGTCTACACCTTGTCTTACTGAATGACACATTGACTTTGTGTGCTAGTACAATGAAGTGTCACAGTATGTATTGTATGTTTCAATTGGTGTCTTTGTTTACTCTCAACACTGTATTCTTGCTCCTGATCTAATGAAATAAATGGAGCCCATTCCAAAAAGGCACTGATCTAGATATTTTTGGGGACTATTCTTATTCTAAGATAACTATGACTTGCAACTTACATATTGACAAGTTGTTGTCAGCAATGTGACTCAGCAGAGTTTGTTGTGAATGATGATAATAGATCTGTGTATGTTTTACTGCCCTTCCATCCCCATAGGCCAAGTAGAGTCCCCTGGAAGAAAAAAAAAATTCAAATGGCTGTAAATCAAAGTCTGATTATAGTTTTAAAGAGAAATTTGGCAGAACAACTACTTATGCTATGTTAATTAAATAATGTTGGACAGAGTTTTCAAACATTTATGGAAAGGTGGTATAAAGGTGTTTAAAAAAGTGCTCTTAGTAAAATACTAAATTTCAGCCTGCCTCTTACATATGTCATAGATGTTTGCTCAATGAATATGTTTAGATATACCTTTATTCAAAAAATATTGTATTTTTTACCATTTTATTATTAAACTTTTAAACTACATTACCCATAAGCCTCTGCCATTCTATCGATAGAATGCAGTGCTGGTATTTGTAGTTTAATTAAGTTATGCTCAGGGTCAGGGTTACGATCTTGGGAAAGTGGTAATTTCTCATGACATAGCAACACTGCATTGTTAACTAAAGGTATTACTGATGTAATAATAAAAAATTAAATAAACAGCAAAGCGTACTTTGCAACGTTAAGCGTTTTTTAATTTGGGTTAAAAGAATCCAATACAGCGAGGTCTGCGAGTGCCTAGAGAACTTCAAAGCCAATGGCAACCCAGTTGAGCAGAGGCATCACACTTACTTGTCCATATATGGTCATCTATGACAGGATCTTCCGGGTTCTTGTGGTGAATGGACAGATAATCAGTTAAATATTTATTTGTCTCCACTCAATATAAAACTACAACAACAGATTTAACCAGGTTAACCTGATGCAGCAATAGATTTGTTGATTACAATTTTTTTTCAAACAAGGCCGTAATGGTTCCCACCATATACATTGTTTACACTAATATTAATTAATGCACAATATGTAAACTCAAAAGTGTGCATATAAAATAATGTAAATAATGAATAATAAATGTCAAAATGTTTCATTTGCTTACAAAAAAACACCTCTGATAATTATTCAAACATGCAATATTTTTCTACTACTCAATTTTGCTTCTGTAACATTTCCAGTGTCTTTATAGTGTATTAAAAGTATACAGTTAATCACTTTTATGTTTCCTGGAAATGGACCCTACAAACTTGCCATTCTTAACTCTGCCAAAAAAAAAAAAACATAAAAACAATATTAAAAAACATACAAATTTCCCTATGTTTATTGATATGTCAGACTTTTCCATGACAAACAGTGCCCAGAACAGCACTCTCTCTCCAGTTTGTCGTAATTAATGGGTACATGGAAATAAATATGTAACTAAGAAATATGCAATATAAAACCCCTTTAAACATTGTCTAATATTCAAAAATAAAAAGAGAATTTGTTTACAAAAAAATGTCATGAGATGCCAAATAATATTTTACAAACCAGGAGTTTCGAGGCTCCAGTTGAAAATATATTACTTTCTTCCCTTTAACAAACAAATAGGCAAAAAATTATTAAGAACAATATTTTACGATTATTCTCCAATAATCACTGTTTGCTTCTATTATGACTAAATGCAGGACCAATTAAAATGGTTAACATTTATAATTGTTTTTAGACAATTATAATTTATCAAGAATATATATATAAGTAGACATGCTAAGACTGGAAGCTGGCAGTAAAGGACTGAGAGCAGAATTGCCACACAAGAGATAGATGTGGAAGCTTTTGGAAGGGCTGATATTGTGAAGAGCTGATGGAGAAGGACTTAGTAATCTGTGAGAAATCCTGCAAGATGGGAACAAATAGAATTTATCACATGATGAACAATAAAAACACTGACAACAACAACAAACAGCAGACAAGAACATTCTGTAACTGCAGTGTGTATAACAGTAAACAGACCATTATTGTCTGTTGGTGTGGATGCTAAAATATTTACCATTATATTTCTTGTTCTTGGTGTAAACAGCTTTAAGTGATCTGATTTGGCCAAATTAATTGAAGATCTGATTTATCACATGACAAGTTAAACTTGTCATTTCCAGACTCTTGCTTCTTAGACAGATGTGTTCAATAAAAATCAACACGGAAAGAAAGGCAGACTATGAGGTGTGGACAGATATCATGTACTGTTAGAACGGGAAGAGACGGCGCCAATTTGTTAAGGTTAATAAAGAATACAAAGGACTTAATATAAATTTCATGATACAAACACTCTGACTACTTACAATGGGCATGATCTGTATGTGAGTTCAGGCAATGGCCAATTACAGCAGGAGTAAAAGTTGTAGAATTTTGTATGAGTACGCTTGTACAATATCATATGAATTTGCTGACTTGGTAAATTGTATGGATTATTACTACTTCTACATGACATTTTGTTGAGTGTTCTTCCTGATGGGCTATGTAACCCAAAGTTAAAGAAACATCAAATGCTGTGCAAATGTAACTGCAGTACAGTTCAGTCAAGGTGCTCAGACCAACACAGAAATACCATTGGAAGTGTTTTCCTTTGCTGCGTTTGGTCTTCTCCGTAAACGCACAGTATGACCAAATTCAAATCCCATGACAGGCCTTCATTTGGTCTTCCCTTTCAGCTGAAACAAAGAAAAATATATACATGTTGAGACAGTGTGTTATAAATGATCTGTGACCAAAATATTTGAGAGGAGGGACTACAAGAAAATATATTATCAACACATAATATAATGATGAGTTCATTAAAGCAAATCAGTTATTACTAAAAGTGTTCAACAAAACCTGTGAAGGGTTGAACCTTTGAAGGACTTGTTCAGCCTCCTTGGCAGCTTCTTCAAGATCAGCATTGGGAGCTTCGAGTTCAAGTTCCCCGTTAATTCTAGCAGCTTTCTGAAAGAATGTGTCAAAATTTGATTCTGAGTTTTAAAACTATGCCATGATGAACCACAGAAAGAGCGACTACTGTGTAAATTAATTACGGATTACAGTTTGGAAAAATAGGAAAGGAAAAGCTGAGAGAGAGAGAGAGAGAGAGAGAGAGAGAGAGAGAGAGCGATGGCAAGAGCTGCTGTAGTATGTGATCTGACGTAACCGCAAGACAGAAAAAATATATTGAATTACAATTACTTCACAAAAAGGTATTAACGGCATGGCAAACATTGTGGTTACTGTGTTTTAAAAATAGTATACAGTATAAACAGTTACTGCGGTAAAAACATGGTATGTGTTGTTGTAAGTGTTGTTACTGTGCTTTATCTACAAATACCAGAGTAAATCTATGGATATTGAGTGTAGCATTTGGACCAATCAGACACACAACTTTTTGTTATATTTAACAAATAATATCTAACTCCCCCTCACCTAACCAAATGGCCAATTACGAGGGTCTATGGACCCTTCCCCCGAAATGCACCTAACATTATTGTGCTTTAACTACACATACCACAGTAAAACGACGGTTACTGAGGTAAACCCATAGTAAGGGTTGAGGTTATTGTGCTTTAACTACAAATACCACAGTAAAACTACGGTTACGAAGTAAACCCATAGTAAGTATTGAAGTTATTGTGCTTTAACTACACATACAACAGTAAAACTACGGTTACTAGGTAAACCCATAGTAAGTGTTGAGGCTATCGTGCTTTAACTACACATACCACAGTAAAACGACAGTTACTGAGGTAAACCCATAGTAAGTGTTGAGGTTCTTGTGCTTTAACTACAAATACCACAGTAAAACTATGGTTACGAGGTAAACCCATAGTAAGCATTGAAGTTATTGTGCTTTATCTACAAATACCACAGTAAAACTACGGTTACTAGGTAAACCCATAGTAAGTATTGAAGTTATTGTGCTTTATCTACAAATACCACAGTAAAACTACGGTTACTAGGTAAACCCATAGTAAGTATTGAGGCTATCGTGCTTTAACTACACATACCACAGTAAAACGACGGTTACTGAGGTAAACCCATAGTAAGGGTTGAGGTTATTGTGCTTTAACTACAAATACCACAGTAAAACTACGGTTACGAAGTAAACCCATAGTAAGTATTGAAGTTATTGTGCTTTAACTACACATACAACAGTAAAACTACGGTTACTAGGTAAACCCATAGTAAGTGTTGAGGCTATCGTGCTTTAACTACACATACCACAGTAAAACGACGGTTACTGAGGTAAACCCATAGTAAGGGTTGAGGTTATTGTGCTTTAACTACA
>NW_015505967.1:203380-215822 GCF_001515645.1 Sinocyclocheilus grahami
CTACAAATACCACAGTAAAACTACGGTTACTAGGTAAACCCATAGTAAGTATTGAGGTTATTGTGCTTTAACTACACATACCACAGTAAAACTACGGTTAACGAGGTAAACCCATAGTAAGTGTTGAGGTTACTGTGCTTTAACTACAAATACCACAGTAAAAATATGGTTACGAGGTAATAAAAAAAAATGAATTCAGTCCGATTGAACCAAAAATTGTGCATGGAAACGTAGCCACTGTCATGTCTTGGCTATCGTATGATGATTTTTGAGAGGCTAACAACTGAAAATTACCTTATTGAGACTAAATAAAAAAAAATTAAATGTAATAAAATATCAAATTAAATTAAATATAAAAAAACAGAGAGACCGAGAGAGAGAGAGAGAGAGAGAGAGAGAGAGAGAGATGTGACCATAACAAAGTTTCATTTAAAACCAGAAAATAAAAGCTAAAGAAAAATAATAAACACTTCTTTATTCAAATATTTGCTTTATTCAAACACAAGTTAATGTCCAAAATTTGCAGAAGCTTTAGCAGAATCCTCCAAACTCAGATTTAAAAAAAAATCATGAAAAACTTTAGTGGTCCATGGTAAATCTCCACAGTGACATTTCTTTTATGAAACTGCCCTGGATGAACAATATTTCAAACTGTTATTTTAAAAGTCTTTATATATAAACTTTATATATAAAATTCTGATCAAATCTGTGATTGAGACTGAAATAAACCCTTTCCCCATCATTTCCTTCCCTTTATTCGTTCTCTCTACCCTTCCCAAAAATGAAACTCCATGACCCTTATGAACTCATCCAGACAGAGAAAAGCTTTCCCAGCCCCTGGGATTCAAACTCTCCCCTCTTGTTTTATCCATAACCAGTAGGTTAATTTAATTACTTTTTGATAGAGAGCAGTCAGTTTCATAGTCAGGCACCTAGCAGAGCCTAAAAAGTGTGGCCCCATAGGTATGATATATGAGGCAATAACCTATAATGTAATGAAGTCACCTTCAGAGCAGGACCTCTGTCAGTGAAGTAATAATGAATTATAACAAGCATAATAGTATTTGGGTTTGACATGGCAGGCGCTGGGTAAAATGAAATAAAGAAGAGTGAGTTACACTCTCTGGAAACCGAAAGTTCACTGGCAAATCCATCAGGTTGGCACTTTCATCGTGAATCGCACAGAAAGACATATGCTAGGGCAACGGATCACTCGTGATCCTCTGGGCGGTGTTATTTGAATGTATAGAACCATTAGCATAATAAGTTTGAGGTTTTCTTGCATTATTTCTCCTCTGCCAGGTGCCGAGCATGGGGCAAATGGCCCCTGGAGGTCTATAGTGAATTTACAGGCCATTTTATAGCAGCAGTAGTGTTAGGGCAAATGGTCGAAATATGCAAATATCTTTCATATAGATAGATATTTTTGAGTATCAGTTGAATAAATGTGTTAAAATAATCACTTCAGCAAAAGCTGAACCATTGCTTGTTTATTGCCATTTCATAATAAATATGTAATATTAAAAATATATATATTAACATATATCTTTTACTTTTTTACATTGTATCTTTTATTCATTGTATTTATTATTATTATTATTATTATTATTATTGTGTACATGTTGGGGCTTCCATTTTAGTACAGTCATATTTTAGACCTACTTTATCCTACTATTGATTCATAGATTTACCTTTCTGTTGCTGATTGTTAAAGCCTTTGATATTGAGATTAAACTATAAAATACACTCAAAGCTCTTGTGAGATTAAAAAAAAAACATTTTATGCAGATGATATTAGAGGTAAATCTATTTGACAATCATTGGCATGCTGAAAGGCAAATTACCCCCACCCGTCACTAATGAGTCTCAACAAACATATATTGAATATTTCTGATGTGTCCAGGCTTCTATGTCTCTCTCTCTCTCTCTCTCTCTCTCTCTCTCTCTCTCTCTCTCTCTCTCCCCTTTTCGATCTGTCTCATGTTTGTGCCATCTATTCATGTCACATTCTATTCCACCTTGATCTGCTCTTGGCCTGGCCATCACCATCCAATCATGTGTGTGTGAATTATGAATGTACGTTTGTACGTTCTGCTCACACCTGGTGCTGTGCAAAGAAGCAATTCTGCCAATGGGCTGTAAACAGTGAAATTTTTTGTAATCATATGTATTTTTTCTGTTTACAACATGACAGCCACTGCAAGCAATAAAATGAGTGACTGAAATTGGCTTAACAAATAGCACAGACATCAGACAGTTCTCTAGTCTTCAAAGTACTCAAACTAATAAAAGGACATAGCAAAACAGCATCTAACAGGGTGTTTGTTTGGTTTTTTTTTGACAGTTTTGTTCTATCATTATTCATCTGCCGACTATCCTAATAAAAATTCTGCAAATATTTGTGTTGGCTAATGTCTCTCACTTTTCAGCTAATAAATAATGCAATGTATTTACATGTTTTGAAGGCAATTAGTCTGCAGAGCTAGAGAGACCTTCATTCAAAAACAGCACAGCAGTAATTACTGTGCTCTGACTCCGAATCAAGAAACACTTTTCCTTCTAAAATGAAAAACAAAATGGAAAGCATATATATGCGACAGTCATATAACATCATATAACAAATAGAGGAGAGTGTTGTTTTGAGCTGAGAGGGCATCAGATGAAGGACCAGTGGCTGCTTGAGCTGATAATGAGTCTCTCAACTGTCTGAGTGGACCTGAATGTGGCTTTGTAATAGGTCTCTGTGAACCCAACAATGTCATCTCAATCTCATCTATATGGAGGGCAGGTCAGGACATCTGTGTAGCTGGTTAAAGAATACTCAGTGCTACTGAGTGGAAAGTACAAATTATTATTATTTAAATAATAAACAAATATTGATAATAAGATATATGAGCTTTGAACTGTTGTTAAAAAATAATTGGCCTGTTGATGACACCTAGAATTGCATGCTCATTCCAATTTACATTTATGTCAATGAAAAGAAACATCTTTTGAAAATCTATTTAAAATCATTTTATTTTGATGTCCTCTTTAGATATTCAGTTTACTATAAGTAACTTGCAACTACATGTCAGCTACCAGTCACTAGTATCATTAGAGAGTTAGTAGACTGCCTGCATAATATTTGCTTAAATGGGTCATATGATGTTGCTAAAAAGAACATTATTTTGTGTAATGAAATGTGTTTATGCAGTTTCGGCGGCCTAGAGTGAGTGGAGGCCGGCGGCTAGAGTGAGGAACGGCCGGCGGGCTGAGTGAGCGACGGCCGGTGGGCTTGAGAATGACGCAGCTGGCGGATTTGATGAAGGAGCGGCCGGCGGGCTTGTGGCAACCACATGTGACGACCCCGGGCTAGACTCCAATTTGTCCACGGTGAAAGCCGATCCGGCAATCCACAGCGCGAAATTAATGTATTTTCTCAGCGACCAGCACGGATCAGCTCTAGGCATGACGAAGCGGATATCGTCCTCTTTTGGAAGGCCAAACAAAGTAGTTTCGCTTTCACAACGAAACACAGCATCTCCACGGCATGGCAGCAGCGGCAACAATACTGCAGCAAGAATAAACGTTATGCCTTCGTTCTTTACGTGAACATTTGGGCAGCATTATGCAAATCTTCCCACATCGTTACGTAGACATGTGGGGGCATGTTAGAACGAGCAGTTTTAGGTAGGCGTGGTTGACTCTTAACTTTTATAAAGAATATCTCTTTAGATTTGAGACTTTAGTCTTTGCAATTTTACAGATCTTCTTTATGCACCAAGAGCTTGTAACACTTCAAAGAGAAAGGAAAAATTTAAATCGCATCATATGACCCCTTTAAACTTTATTTTGATGGTCCCCCAGTAGACATTATAGTGACTATAAGTATCTTTACAAGTACATGTAACTTTATTATAGCAGATTCAGACACTGTTTTACCACCTTGACTATTTTAAACTCCATAAATAAATATGTAAATTAATTTTAATTAAGAATTTTACAAATTTTCATCATAGAAATTATAGAGTGGTGCAGGACTGAGACCTGAGATCACTTTGAAAGTGATTTACCATTTTTCACTTATGGTTTCATCATCCCAAAGTCACTTTTCCCCCATTAAATTCAACAGATGACTCTAAAGTCCCTGGAAAAACCCAATTAAATTATATTGAGAGAATTGGGTTTTATTTTAACTTACGTACATGTAAATGATTTGTCATAAATCCTTGTCTCTTGCATACATTTTGCAAATATTTGTATGTTGGTAAATGTACATATGCATACAGGATAGATCTAGAATGTTCTATTTATACCATGTATACATTTGCCCCTCAAGTAAAACTGTAAATCTCACATGTCATATTTTAAGTCTACCATGAGGGACCTATCCCACCCTCCAACTGCACTGAACAACATCATTAAACTCCTGGGATCTGCTATCTCACTCGCCTCTGCGGTTCCTGTGGGCTTAAACCAATTAGCACGTCCTCTTTATCTCAAATGACCAATAAATTAGTCAGCCGGTGGGCTGTGAATTGGCTGCGCACCCAAATCTATAGTACATGTTCGAAGGAAACAGAAGCTCTTGATTAATGCCAACCGAGCAGCCTTGATAATGGCCACAGGATATATGAATAGGATGTGTATGTATATATTCCAGTTATAAGATCCAATGCTTCATAAATCACCTGTAATCTGTGGTCATTTGTGGGCAGGACACACACAGCATCATACAATGGTATTGATGTTTTTGTATAGCTGATTGCATTGTTTACGTGCCATATGAAATCTGGTTGTTTTTCATCAGCACAAAAGCTTGTAATTCACAATTCCATTATATGTTTGAGTGGCATGCAAAACTTCAAGGGGTATTATCGAAAGCCCCCACATCTTTAATTTTACAACTCAATTAAATGAAACGAGAAATGCGGCGGTGTATGTGATTAACTTTTTAATCTGGCCACAAACTATGAGATGCATTTTTGGAGAGCAAATTAAAGTGACAAGCATTTGCCTGAAGTAATTTCAGTTGATAATCTACAAAATGAGTGCAACACAATCAGGCAGTTTAACAATGGTTCGTTTTTTCTCATAAAAGGGAGATAAATGAAGCTTTGATGACTGAAAAGGATCGTGAATGTGCTCTTTGCAGCTGCAAAGACGTGAACTGCTCAGATACAGCATATTCTGAGAGGATATCTTGTCATACACCAAAGATAGAATTTTTTTACGTTTACTGTCCAGGTGCCAGGTCTCTAAAACGTAATAAGCTGTTCCTTTCAAGAGAAAAGAGGGAATCTGGGCACTTCTCAGAATTGCTGTCATTTGAGAAACTTCTTAAAAACGGATTACATGAAGTAAAGGCTTGAATACAGCTCTCAGATCTTTTCTGTCTAAATACATCCAGCCTTGCCACACAGGGTCAAACACTTTTACAAGCAGCTGGAGGGAAGGACGTTGCTGAGTGGCACTTTTCTAGAGGAGAGATTGTGTAATCACTCAGATGTTTCCTCTTCATTCATGCCAACAATAACGCATCAGCTGCCACTCTACAAAGAGAGACACTTTTATTTTATTGATATGATTTTGAGTATGACTCTTGAGCTGACCTCTTGATATCGAAATCAAGTAGACAGGGTTTTGCTGCTTCGATTTAAAGCAACAAAGCACTGGAAAATAAGATGAAAAGAAAAACTACAAGACTGGGTACTTCACAGCTGTAATGGTGGAAACGAACTACAAAGTATTGTGAATGAAAATGGAATAAGGGAGAATGACTATCACGTCATTTGCAGTGCTTCATGGGAGTTGTTTTAATTCTCTGATTGGTGATGATTTCTCTGCTGGTAATATAGTTTTTTTTCATCAGGAATTATACTGTTAAACACTATTTTGAAAAAATAAGTTAAAGTAATGCAGACTGACATCTTAAACATGAGCATATACCATAGATAATATTGTTAATATGCTAATTGATTTTAGCGTACAAGCAAATTGTTGTTAGTTATTAGTTATTAACAGCATACATAAAGGATTTTGATAAGTCCTTATGTACATGTTACTTTTCCAGTGGTGACAATGTACAAAAAAAGAACACTCTTATCAATAGATGCATAAAATGAACAAAATTAATGTCTAACCACAAGCAAGTTAAGACCATCATATATCAGAGATGAAGTTTGTATGATGCTCTAATCATGCTCATCCAACTTCATAATTTCTAAACGATTATAAGCACATTACATAAGTTTCTCCCAAAGAACAAGAACAAGAATTTCCTCTAATTGTCTTATGCAATTACCCATGACTTCATAGGGTGAGAAATATTATTTTGTAATTGTATTGTTTTCTCTGGGGAAACAAGTTGAGCATGATGTTGCATATAATTACAAAAGTCAAAAACATCTTATGAAATGTTAATGATACTCAAACAGGAACACTTATCAGGATGTTAATGAATTATTATTGCATTACATCCACACTCTCAGAAAAATAAAATAAAATAAATAAATAATTTTTAAAAAATGCCTTATGAGTTACAAGATGTATTCTGGATTACCACGGAAATTATGCTTTTGGAATACCGATTTTAAAAAATGCTATTTAATGTAATTTGTCCCTTATATGTACAGGGGTAAAACACTTCCTCTTTCCTTCAAGATTTTGTCTGGAGATTATCTAAAAATATCTAGATGTCTGCCATTTTAATGGCTTAAATTGGTCTCAATTGCAAAATCCTTCCAGTGCACTGAAATATTTGCTCCATAAGAAGTCCCAAAATCCAAGAAGCATTGATGCTCATTGTCACATTTTTTAAATGCAAAATATAAAACGCACAAGCCAATGAGCCAACAGCCAGTAAATGACGTCCGATGGAAAATTTGAAAAACAAACTGTTTCTTTAATTACATTATCAGCATAAACACATCGCCAGACAGTGAACTAATATTTTTTTACAGATTATGTGGGTGAAAGGCTTTGTAAATTAAATACAATTTAGTGTATAAAATGGACCTCTCCTGGCTCCTCCTCCCTCTGTTGGCTCTGCTCCATAATCCAAGCCCATTGTTACTTCATGGCCTGAACCTCCATCCCTCCCCTTTGTCCTCTGCTATTCCTCGTCTTTGTGCAAGCTATGTTACAGGTAGAAAGAAAAGTTTGAGGCAAACAGTGAATTATTGCTAACTGAAGGAGTACAGATAGTTTGAGAAAACATGTAGCATTGTAAAAATATTACATAATTATTTTGGTTTTCAAACACACAATCTTAGTGACTTCCAGAATTGAAGCTAATGCATAAAAATTGGGATCTTGATACATGAATATGACACTGTTCGTGTAAACATGTTGTGCTTGTTATATTTAAATCAATGTATCTTCAGCCCTTTAGACCAACTGCATATTTCAGGTCTTGCCAAAGTGTTGGTTATTTGTTGTAATTTGGTCTAAACCACCTCAAAGCATTCTTTTTTTTTTTATTCCATTTTGTTGCTATTAATTATTTGAATTTAAACTGGTGGCTCATTGTTTGGCTGCATAGTCCAACCATACTTTTGCTCAAAGACATTGCACATTTAACATTCAGTGACAGCACAGCATTTGCGGTGATCTAGATTTCACAAGTCAAAAAGAAATGCTTAAAGGGGTCCTATTATGCTCTTTTACAAAGTCTTGATTTTGTTTTGGGGGTGTACTAGAACATGCTCTCATACTTGGTTGTTCAGAAAAAAAAACATTATTTTTCACATATTTTACATTATTGCAACACCTCTCTCCCCAGTCTGGCATGAGCGGCTTGAATAGTTCCTGTATCAAATGAAGGCCTGCCTTCTGAAATACGAAATGTGCTGTGATTGGTTAGCCTGGCCAGTGTGTGTTGTGATTGGCAGCACTCGGCACCTGGTCGGGAAATGTCATGCCCCTTACCAAAGCTGCCTGCGAGCTTCAGTGTAAATATTGCATCAATATCAAATAAATTTGAGCGCGATTTAAACCCGGATGATTGTAACCACTCTAAGTTTGTCTGCCTTGAGAAAGCTAGCGTGTCTCCGACATAGTGATAACACTCGTTGCCTTCTCTAGTCCAGCTCAACCAGGTCTCATCCCATTCGTCGATAGTTGTGATATCACAAATCCCGGAAAATATGCGTTGTAGTCCAAATGAGTCGTTCTTTGTAGTTTTTTTTAAAGTGATTTCTGTTCAATAAAATATCTCCTTTTGAAGTGGACTTTGAACTCAGTAACTTTGCAGATTTTTTATGCTCAAACAGCAACATTACAGACTAACTAAAGTTGAAAAAGTGAAAAAGCATAATAGGACCCCTTTAAATGTCACTTTCTGTCACCAGAGACTTTCAAGGAATGTGTAGAAATACAGCGAGACAGCAGCATATAGCATGACTCCTCACCTAAAACCAAGACTGTTTTCTGCTCCAGCACAACCGTTGCCTGCTATTGTCATTATGAATAATGTTGCATTGATCTCAGTGCGCTCTTGAAGTACGCGCCACGCATTAATGAAATTTGCAGCTCCACTCATGAAGGGATCCAGTACAAACAGCTTGGAGATGAAAGTCGCAGTATCACTCAAAGCAAATTCTCTTTGGTTTTCAACATGCATCTACGTTTAAAACATCAGCAAGAGAGAGTACGGTCATGGAGAAGCGTGCAGAGGCATGCAATATCTGCTATCACTTTACAAATTTGTGTTAAATAATTTGCAGGATCATACAAAAATTTGCCTTAAATTAGCCAAAAATTCACTTTGAGACCTCTGTAATCTTCACAAACATGTGAGAGTGTTTCTTCAACATCAAGCACTTTTATGTCCAAGGGGTTGATTTTAAAACTAAAAAATTTTCAGCTTTTTTTATTTTTGTTAAATAGGTTAGAGGTTTGTTAGAGCATATTCATACAGTTTTTGTCTAAAACTTTGTCATTTGCTTTTGCTACTTTTCAGTTACTTTTTGTCACATTGTCACAATTGTTACACCTATTTTACAATTTGGGGAAATTAGTGGCAAATTCCCATGAATGTGTATGATTTGATTTGCACAGTAACATATGACTTTAGAAAAATGTAAGCATGAAAGTCCACCCCTAATTCCACCCTTAAAACCTAACTGTCAGTATAACTGAATAAGAATTTTCCATCAATTCACTGAAATGTTAAATCGTTACACGTTGCCATGAGAGCGTGTTAAATGTCACTTGACGTCAAAACATTTTTATTGTCCAATCAATATGTAATTTATCTTAAATTATAAAAATATTATGAAATGTTAAAAAAAAACTTTAAATAGAAATATAGATTTTTGCACAAACCTCTCTACCTACCTCCAGTGATCAGTTCCAACCCTGCAGTCATCTTTAATTATCAACATGATTGGGCACCCTGGTGTAGAATTTTATTTTATTTTTTTACATTTTAAGGCATCTTTAGGCCACTCAGGGCATCCTGGCCCCCTTGTTCAGAGCCAATGTGTTAAAATGTCATTTACACCACATAATTTCCATCACAGGATGCTGCTACACACAGTCCATGATTGTAAATCTGATGGAAAACTAGGGTTGCACAATTAATCATATGCGATTGTCATGCGCATTTAGTTAACAAAGCCGGTTCTGTAATCAGCAGGAAATCATCATCACGTGCTTTCAGATGGAGCAGAATTTACTACACATAGCCATAGTTCACTGAAAAGTTACGAAAAAAATACAAATAAAAAAAAATAAAAACCTTCCCAGACGATTTTATTGCACCATTCTGAAACCGAAGAAATCGTTCGCGATAATGACAGCTGTTTGCACAGCTTCTCAGTGAACTACGGCTCCGTGAAGTAAATGCTGCTCCATCTGAAACCATAGTTTCTTCTGCGAGGTCTATTTGGAGTTTCAGCGCGAGAGCGTCCTCTGGCCTTTGGATGGAGATTTACTGCTGATCACAGAACCGTGCTTCGCTGAAAGATACACATGACAATCGCAGCTTCTGTCGAATCGCGATCTCGATTCCATTTTGATTTATCGTGCAGCCCTAAGGAAGACTGTGGTTGAAATTTTCGATTCTTTTGTAGTAAATTAAAAAATGACTCATTAAAAAATGAGTGGATAAGAAATGATCCACCCATTTAATATAAAACCAGGCATCAACATGAAACTTATTTCTGAATTCTGACACCTATTTCCTTCCAAAATAAAATAGGACGTTGGTATTGTCCATTGGGATTGATTGGATTGTGCAAAGTAGATGTTACATACCACGATGAAATCAAATGGTTGGAGAGGATGGGATGAAGAAATAAGTAATATTTGTGGCATCATCTGAAAAGGAAAGTCAAAGTTAGAACAAGTTACATTTTTAATCATGGAGACTGCTTAAATGAGGAAATTATTCACAAAAACTCCTGGAATTAACATTGAATAAGTAATGGGGTCAATTCTGACTTCATGTTGACTTTCATGTTGGCCACAGTAGACTTTGGGCTCACCTAAACCGCTAAACCTACCTGTGCCCATGTAAGTGTATTCTCACCTGTCACAAAGTACCAGCAGATGTAATATGACATGCCGAAGAGAAGCTCTCCACTGCCATCCTTCCCAGGGGGACTGTCTCATTTGCTTGAGGCTGCTGCCACTAAGGTTATCTGATAATAAAGGACAATGTCACAGCCCACACAGCTCCACTCCCCCACCCCAGCTTAACACTCCTTCTTCACGACTGGACCCGCCACTCAAATTAATCAGCCTGAAACAACATCATCCCCGGCAACTCTGTCACTGTGCAAGTAGACAGAGACGTTCCAGACGCTTCTCTGCTGCCAGTCCGGCCTGACTCATCATTAGTCTCAGCAGCCACGGCTGATGCCGAGAGCTCCACCTGCCAATTAGGGGCACCTGTCCAGACACCGCTGCCAGTCACTCACCGTTCATTCCCCCCCCCCGCAGTTCACATTGAGCCGGGGCACTTTGACATTCTTTACTGATTTGGTCTGAGATTTTGCAGAGGATGACAAAGTAATGGCTGAATAAATAAATGACTGGAAAGTGACAGATAAAACATTTAGCTATTTATAAGTAATATACATTGAGAGGTTTTTAAACAACTTACGGAAAGGTCATTAAATATCATGTTGTTCAATGTCATATGCTTACAGCATGGCCCCATCTGTGAAGCTTGTTCTGTGCCAATAAGTGTGTCATTTAGATGACACTGAGCTGTAATAGTCGAGTTTCTGGTAAATCCTTTGACACATAGTTCTGTTGAGAGTGTTTTCATTAATGCTTGGAGCAGAGGCAATTTTGACTGACCTTAAATGTGTTTTTTAAAGGTTTGGGGTAGAATGGAATACATGAATATATATATATATATATATATATATATATACAGCCTATATATTAGGGCTGGTAAACAATAAAATTTTTTAATCTAATTAATTACAGGATGTGGCAATTAATTAATCTAATTAATCACAAATTAATCACACATCAAATTTGGCTGAGAAATGACTCCCAGAAGATAATTTAAAGTCATTGTTGTGTAAAGCATCAAACGGACATTACAAAAAGTAGCTTCGGCAAGAAATATTTTGCTTGATCAAATGTATTACATATACTCTTTTGGACCATGAGAGTGAGTAAATCATGACACAATTGTCATTTTTGGGTGGGTGAACTATACCTTTAATAATTGATTTTATTAATTTTTATTATTACTATGGAAATCTGAAATTATTTCTTTAATGAAATGATACTCTAAATAATAAACTAAAACTGCCAGTAGGTGGTGGTAAATGTCTTAATGATGAAGTAATCGAGTCATTTATTCATTAATTTGATTCGTTCAAATGGCTGATTCATTCAGGAGTAAAGTAAATGGTTCTTTATGAATGGTCCATTGAATTATTAGGCTTGTTTGACTTGAAGCGGATCATCACCATCAGACCGATCGTTGTGTGACATCAAAGTACCGCAAGAGCTATAGAGAGCAGATGGCTCCTTATGCTTTTGAATCGCTCTTGCTGTACTTTGATGTCATACACCGATCGGTCTGTGCAGCGGCGCTTCAAATCCAAGGCGCCTATGGCCAATGGTTCAACGTGCCAAATGGTTCACCCAATTCGTTTAAAACGTGCATTAAGAAATGAAATGCCGTTGTGTGTTGCTCGGAGACGAACAGTTCTGCTTTGTCTTTTTTTCATTGACAAAACTGAGCCAAGCACTGTCTAAAATAACACAATATTAACTTCTTACTTACTGAACTGTTGTATAAGAACAGTATCACATTTGCACTCGTGTGATATTGCACTTAGCCTATTGCTCGTGTGATATTTCTTAACTATATGATGTAAATATGAGACAAAAAATTTTTAATCAAGCCTGATACTAGGTTTCCATTAACCATGGTATAAATATTGGGGGGGGGGGGGGACCTTCCCCCCTCCCCCCCAAAACCCCCCCC
>NW_015505967.1:216779-218023 GCF_001515645.1 Sinocyclocheilus grahami
CCATTTTATTTTGTATTAAGGATGTAGATAAGAGGGGGGGGGGGGGGGGGGGGTACCTTCCCCCATCCCCCCACAGACTATGCCCCTGGAGAATAGTTTTCCATCATCTAAATTGTTACCGTACATTTTAACTGTAGCCCCTAGCTATAGCATTTGCCAGCATTGCCTTGCTAAATGGCTTGCATGATTAAAAAATGAACAATGATACACATACCTTTGTTTTTCGCAACACAGGTTTTTAATTGTGTTTTTCTGTACATTTTAAAAACAACTCTCTGAAGACTTTGACATGGTAATGGACATGACAATGGTAATGTATTTGGTCTTGGTGTAATAGATCTTCTACGCTGCTGCTGAATTGCTGCTGCAATGGATATTTCTGTAGTTGTAGATTATTTACAGGAACTGCAAATGCATACGCGCATATGGTGCTGTGAGTATTTAAGACATACTGCTGCTGCACATATAGCATATAAAGTAATCCGTCGCAGATCTATAGGTGGAGCTTGGGAAGTTGGAACTCTGAAAGTGAGCTGCAAAATGCTCAAGTGAATGCTAACAAGGCATTTAAATGTAAAGCAGCAAGCTCTTTGGCTGTGTGTACAACATGGACCAATCAGCTTGTGCCAAATCATTTAATGCAGTGAATATCGTTTACGTTAAGGACCCATCAGCCTCCATCATCTAGAGCAGGGGTGGGTGAACTTGGCCCTTCCAGGCCACTTTCCTTCAGAGTTTAGCTCCAACCCTAATCAAACACACCTGAACCAGCTAATCATTGTCTTCAAGACTACTAGAAGGCTACAGGCAGGTGAGTTTTATCTGGGTTGGATAAAATCTCTGCAGGAAAGTGGCCTGGAAGGGCCAAGTTTGCCCATCACTTATCTAGAGTTTCATGACAGAACTTGGCATTTATCAGGAAATGTAATTAATGTCATGGTGGATGTAATGGTATGTTGTGATATGGTATACGTTATGGCACACAGTCACATGCCACTAGTGTTATAGGGGGTGTTTTGTTCTATCCTGTCCTGTTTTCATTCTTTCCATATATGGGGATATATGCATGTCCCCTGATGCAGCAGTTTATATTTTCCACTCAGTGGCATGCATATACAGTGGTGTGAAAAGGTTTTTGCCCCCTTCCTGTTTTTTTAATTTTTTGCATATTTGTCACACTTAAAAGATTCAGATCATCAAACAAATTTTAATATTACACAAAGATAATGCAAGTAAATACAAAA